>NC_088928.1:10767500-10877500 GCF_038396675.1 Hydra vulgaris
CATAGCAAATTTATTTTTTATGTAGTTATATAATTACTATTGTGTATTTGGGTGTAAGCTGTGTAATTCTATAGACTTTAATTTTTAAAAGAGCTCCTGAATATACTTTTTTCAGAAAGAAATTAAAATAATATTATAAACATTGATATATTAAAATATTTTTAAATAATTTTAATAAATACATACAGGGCTTGTGATGAAGAAAATCGTCAAGCGTGTTATATCGCGCTCATAAAATTAGAATATGTTTTCATCGAGCGTGATTATGTACCCTCGAGATAACATCGGCGAGCGCGATCATGAAAATTGCTAAAGGCGATGCTCATAAAAAGCTTTTTATTTTTTATATCTTTTTTTATTTGTTACATAAATCTTTCGTCAAAAAATGTTTGAATTAGTATCACACTCATGAAACTACTTCAACGAAGTAGATTTTTATACTTCCAAACTTCTTGTATATTGTCAGATCGCGATTTTATTTTTAACTATTTATGTTATAAAAAAATAATATCAAACAAAAACGCAACTTCTTATTGATTTAGTATTGAAGTATAATTTAGTGACTTAGTTTTGCTTCGTTGTTTTGATATATGTATTTTAAAATGTTACGCTGTAAACTTAATTAACGGTTAATGGTTTTTATATTTCTTGATATTTTTTATTCAAATTAATTATTTCATTTTTTTCTAAAATTTCTTTTTTAAATTACGTTTTTTATCTTAAAAAAATAACACAAGAATAATTTGAAATAATAATAAATAAGAATAATAACTTTCCATTTAATAAATATTGACATCATTACTTTGTTTCCTTTTCGAATGTCCTTGATTGCGAACATTCTAAACAACAGAATCGTTTTAAATTTGAGTTAAAATAAATAATAGTTAATACTTTTTTTATAGAAGAAACCAGTATAGAACTGAGTCAGCCACTTTAATTGAGAATGAGTATTGCGATGAGGATGATTACAATTTTATTGCAAGTGATGAAGAATATAGAATAAAGTCAAAAAAGCGAAAAAAACAAACTAAAAAGAAAAATAAATTAGACGTTGATACATCAATTGAGAAAAAAAATTTCTCTCTTCGTTCAAGAGAAAAGCAACAAGATGATCGTCTTGAAAAACTTAAAACATTTCGTTTAATAAAAAAACTTCCATTTAACGAACGTTCGTATTTAAAAAATAAATATAATTCATCTGATTCCAGTTCAGAAGATGAGCAAAGCATATGTACAGAACAAGGTAGCAACAATACTGATGAGGAATTTATAGATGACAAAAGTATTGATAACATTTCAGAATCACAGTCGCCTGTTTCTAGTGTTAGTGACAATGTGGAAGAAACATTATTAACAGAGGAGGAGCTCTTTTTTTTCAAAAATGTGTCTAATAATAATTTCACTGCAATAGAAGAAACTCTTAAAGTTAAAAAATTTCAAAATTTAATTGATATTAATGGTCAAACAGCCCTACATATAGCAGCATTCAATGGGTATTCTGAAATGACTGATATTTTGTTAAATTATGGTTCAAGCCCTGACCTAACAGATCATAAACAATTTCAACCTCTAGCTTATGCTGCTCTAAACAAACATTTTAATTGCTGTAAAATATTGTTTCCAATTACAAAGTTGAATTTAAAAAAAAATGTTTTACATTTATTATCTAGCAAATGTTTGTTTGATCGATTTTTTTTAACAGACTTTTTAAATTGTTTAGCATTTTTACAAGAGTGTCAGCTAGATAATTTTTACAAATATTTAAATGAAACTGATGATCAAGGGTATACTCCAATTATGACTGCCATAGATAATGGTTTGTCAGAGGTATGTAATTACAATGATGATGATTATGGTGATGATGATGATTATGATTACACTGATGATGATGATGATAATGGTGGCAATGATGATGATGATGATGATGATGATGATGATGATGATGATGATGATGATGATGATGATGATGATGATGATGATGATGATGATGATGATGATGATGATGATGATGATGATAATGATAAGGATGATGACAATGATGGTGATGATGATGAAAATGATGATGATAATGATAATGATGATGATGATGATGATGATGATGATGATGATGATGATGATGATAATGGTGATGATGATGATGATGATGATGATGATGATGATGATGATGATGATGATGATGATGATGATGATGACAATGATGATGATAATGATGATGATAATGATAATGATGAGAAATTTTTCTACTAACAGGTAGTGAAAGCTCTTCTTAAGCTTATGTTTGATAATGATTTGCACCAATACAATTGGTTTGAATTTCGAACTGATGAAGGGGGGACTTTATTACATTTTTCAAGTCAATTTTCTAGTTTCTGTTTGGAGGAAGTTGTACCATATTTCAAAGATTATATTGATTTTGCTGATTTAAATGGTTTGTTGATTTTGTATTTGTGAATACTTACACAGTTTTTAACTGTTATATAATCTTATTGAAATTAAAAAAGTTATGCAATGTTGTTAATTAAAAATAAGTTCTTTTTACTTTCTCAACATTTTCTTTTAAAAGTGATAGAATGTTTTATAATTGCTCCGACATTTTTAATTTAAAATATTTAAAATTTAGAATTATATTATCTTTATGGGTGTACCAGATTTGAAATTTTGAATTCAGGCCGGAATTGGGTTTGCTGGAATCGTTGAAAAAACTCCAGCCGGAATTCCGGTCGGAACAAGATTTATATTTATGTAGTTTTTTACCCTCAAGATTGAAAGTGAAAGCCTGCACCTCAGCATCGTGGCTACATAATATATATTTATAACCTATAATATATATATATATATATATATATATATATATATATATATATATATATATATATATATATATATATATATATATATATATATATATATATATAAATATAAACACACACACATATATATGAAATATTTACTGTATTAGACATCCTATTCTCTTTAACTGTTTAAAGTGATTACTCCAATAAAATTAGGCAAAACTACAGATATGCGGTCTAAAATAATTTTAATTTGTCGCGTGTTGCGCTTTCGTGTGGAGACTTGCTCAAAGTGGTGACTTTTAAATATAAACATAAAAAATATTTATTGGTTTTAGTGGATACATCGACTATCTTATAGCCTGCTGCTACAAGGGAGTGCTGCTACATCCATTATCGTATAGTCTGCTGCTACAAGGGGGTGTTACTACATCAACTATCTTATAACCTGCTTCTACAAGGAAGTGTTGCTACATTGACTGAGGTTTTGACATAGGACAGCAATCTTTTTTCTTTTATAATTTCAATTAAAATTTTAAATGTTTAAAAACTCTCTTCTTATGAGAGCACAACAAGCGAAAAAATAAAATTATTTTAGACCGCATATCTGTAGCTTTGCCTAAATTTAAAAATATTATCCAAACTGTAGCTTTACCTAAAATACCTTTACCTAAAATTATATTGTATTTGTTAAGAATTTTGTATTTTTTACCTAGGTTTACCCATAGTTCTTCATTGCCCTGTAGGACAAAGATTTTTTGGTTTAATTTACACAGTCTGTGTCACATGTCTTAAATAAATAAAGTAAAAAATAAATTCCGGCATTCTGGCCTGAAATATTATAATTCCGGCCAGAACTGGAATGACCTAAAAGTCACAAATTCCAGCCGGAATTTTGATACCTTCTTAATTATCTCACTTTTAGAAATTTAAATTAAATAAAGTTAAATTCAAGAAACTTTTTTTTTGTGTGTCAATAATTGTGGAGAAATTTTTACATTTAATTCTAAAAGGTGGACATTTTTAAAAATTAATTGTGTATACATGTCTTTTTGTTAGTTTTGTAGCACTTATTATTTATATAAATAGTATTAGCAGTGTTCAGAAATATGAAATTTTGAAAGCGCTAATCACAAGGAGCTAAATTTGGGGCAAATATAAAAAAAAAATTTATTACATAAAAAATTGATTGCATAAAAAATATGATTACAAAAATATTGAAATTTACCTTGTGCTAAAGTGTCAAAATACCCCCAAAATTGTATGCAAGTAATAAGAGTTTAACAAGTATCAAGGTTAATTTCAAATTTTTAAATTATTTTTTTTCTAAGTTGCTTACAAATGGTGCGTTTTTTAAAAAATTGTTTTGTACTTTTTATAACTTTTTTAAAACTGTTTTTTTATAAGTGTTCTTTAAATTGAAAAAGATTTTATCAAAAAGAAAAAAAAATTCAAAAAATGCGCATTTAACAAAAGAATGCATAATAATTCTACATTCGCACTAGGGCGTCCCAAAAAACAGTATTTTTGAAAAATAAATGCTGGTACTCCCTTAATGCATTCTATATGATAAAAAAACACTGGATTTAAAGAATTTTTGAATAAAAAATATTTCTAGAGGTTCCCAAGACCCTTGAACATTTAATGAGTTTCTAATATTATCAAAAAAAGTTCTTCAAAAGCGTTCATCATGTTGACTCTCAAATGAGGTGAAATTATATGGAAGTTTTAAAAATAGTAGTAATATTATATAAAAATAAATATTTTAGATTTTTAAATTGAGTATTTTAGAGTAACAGCATAAAAAATGAGGTTTATTAACTAAAAAAGGAAAAAGTGCATTTTTATAATTTTTTTTTGACAATAACTTTTATTCAATAAGTTTTTTATAATATAATTATCATTTTTAAAATTTACATATGACTTTGTTTAATTTGAGACCCAACATGATACACTTTTGAAAAACTTTTGAAAAATTTTTATAGTACGGTAAACTCTCAGTTATTCAAACCTCTTAGGGGAATAGAAATTTACTTTGAATAACCAAAATTTTGAATAACTAAAAAACCTCTTTAAGTGGCTTAGTTTTTATTTTAGGTGATAAAATAAGCATTTAGACCAAGAATGTTAGGTTTTTGTTATGGAGCACTAAGGAATAGCATTTAACTAAGAAATTCACCCTTCTTTCTTTACTTTCCTTTCTTTTAATAGTGAAAAACTTGCCCAGAGTTCACGTTGAAAAGTGGACAGCTTGCTTCTGAGGCAAGCATGCTAACTATTGTATCACATCTGCTAATTTTTGATTTTAACAAAAATAGAGGTTAAAAAGCAAAAAAAAATGAAATAAGATGCTGCTTAAGTCTTTTACTTGTAAAATAATAAATTCTTTACAAATTTTTGAAAAAGTTGTTTATTTTTATTGTTCATTTTCAATGTTTAAATAAAAAAAAAATTATTACAATTTTTTGAAAAAACTGTCTATTTTTTTTGCTTTTTTGCTTCTACATCTTTGATAGTAGTCTTAGCGATTGTTGTATTTCAACACCGTTATTGTCAAAAAGAGACCAACATTCAATTAACTCAATTTGCTTGTGTAATCTCTGATAATTTTGGCTTTTCAGGAGGCAAACTGTGTGACACTTCATCTATCTCCTCTTCTACCTCGACACAATTGTTGATTAAAAAAGTATCCAAATTTTTTCAATCTCGTCCCGTGATAGCAATTATTTCACTTGTACAGATCTCAAAAGTTATTTATGTAATCGTCAACAGCTAATTCTTCATCTAATAAACCACGTGATCTTAGCTTGTTGACATTCTCTTCAAGCAATTGGAAAGGAAAACTTTACCTTTTGTATTTGCAATCTATATTTCTTGCAATATGTTTGCCTTTCTAAAACAATTCTTTACATAAAAGCTATGCTCCAAATTCGTTTTTATCAACTTAATATATTCTCTGTTTATTTTATTTTCAAGAAAGTTAATTGGGTTTAAAAAAAATTTTATTTTTAGATAATATATAGATTTCCCTAGATCTGGTAGATCTGCTAGCTCTTTTCTATCTTCCCATTTCTCCATAAAAAAGATCTTTAAAAGATTTTTTCTTTCTTTTTTTGTTCGTTTATTTTGCCATTTAACAATATTTACAATTTAAAAGTCTATAAATAAAAACATTGGCAAGCAACTTATCACCAAGCCCCATTCGAACATATATACAAATCCCTTAGTATATTTGTATATTTTACTGAAAAACATAAAAGTAAAACAAATAACAACTTGCTATTAGTTTAAAAAAAATTTTATAGTAAATTTTCATGTAAGTAGTAGTATTCAAGTAAAGAAGAAAAAAATTACAACTAAAAACAAATTCCGTAGCAGCTTTTTCAACTACAGTTCTTTTAAATTGTTTCCAAGCAATGTTACTTAAGGTAGATGGATTGTACTTGAAATATGGCTGCTCAAATAAGTTTGAGCAGCCATATTTTTAAAAGAAAACTTGAGCAGCCTAATTTTTAGTTTGGTCTTTTTTGAATTCAAATTTTCCTTGTTCAATCTATTCAGTTTTTGTTTTAAGGGTTTGCAAAAGTGATAAGTGCATGTTTGCAAAGTTATAAGTGCATGCTTGCAAAGTTATAATTGCATATATATTTTTTTGGAAATTATTTTTTTTAGTTTTAAAAAATAAAAAATATTGTGCAAAATGTTAAATTAATTAGCAATCAAAAAATGTTTTTTTTTAAAATAAAAACAAGAAGTGTTTAATTAGTGAAAATTCTTTACATTTATACTTAATTTACCATATTGTTATATATCAATAATTTTTTTATTATTAATTTGATTAGATACTTACTTTCCATAAACTTAAAGAAATAGTATACATTATTTAACATAAATTTATAAAAAGGCATGCAAAAATGTACATTATTAAAGAAAAAAATAAAGAAATAATTTAAATATTTTAATTAGATAAATTCTTCTCTCCTTATTGCCTTTTCCAACCATCTTCTCATTTTTATATAAAAGACATTGCCCTATTGACTATAATTGTTATCAGATGATAAAATATATTCTAGAGTTTCTTCAATAGTCATATCGGGATTAGCATTTCTTGTGGAATTTAAATTGGATTTTAACATTGCAAAAGGACTCTTCAATTGGGTTCAATTCAGTGGAGTATGGAAATAAAAACTTAGGAGTAATATTTTTTTCTCTTAGTAATTTTTATTTGGATTTACTGCAAAGAATGGTACTAGTTTGTTGTTGATAAAATCAATAAATGATTGTGTATTGTATGTGCTGCTTTTGTATTGGAAACATTTAACTCCTAAATTGGAAATTAAGCACATGAGGCTAACATTCTGTCCTTTATTTGCATAAACTGTCAAGTATGCTTTGGTATCTTTTGGAGAATAGCCATATGAGCGCACTGTATGTTTATTGAATCCATTTTTGTCTAAAAAAACCAAATTTGAATCAGCAATTCTAGTAACTTCTGCTGCAAATATTGATCTCTGATTTATTCTTTCCATGGTGTTTCTTTCTTAAGAAATGATTGCTAATCTAATAAATAAATGAGATCGAAACGTTTTTTTCATGTTGTTCTAAAATTTACTTTTAAATTTCTTTTTGAACAACGGCATTGTTACACTCCATGGAATTAAATATTGTCTGTTCGATGTTTGTATTTATAGAATTTTTAATTTTATACAATTCTTTTCTTTTTACTGTAGATGACGTGAATGGTATATTATTATTACTATTTTTTATAACACGACTAACAGCATTTTGAGTTAAATTACAAGTGTTGGATATTTCCTTGATTGAATATTTTTCACAATTTCTCATTGAAATTATCCTATTTTTAGTTTCTTCTGTAAATTATTTTCCGTACTTTTCTTTCCATTGATATTTATAATATAAGAGTTAAAATTAATTTTATAAATGCACTTTGCAAATGTGCACTTATAACTTTGCAAAACCCTGTATTATCTGATTGTAGATGGAACCCAGATTTAAGCCAGAAAACCTTTATTTTTTTAAAAATACACTTATAATGCTGTTAAACACACCTTTTTTCTGTTTTTTTATTTATTTTATTGAGCGAGCAAGTGTTAATGACTTTTTTGATGTTTTAGAAGCATAGAATGATTAAAGATACGTTGCAAAATATCCAATCTAATTGTCATTTCATCAACTAAAACTAATAAAACAAAAATTCAGGTACAATTGAGCTATCCAGTACTAAATGAAGTCTTATTGTGAATGATGTGTTAAGCGAGAATGAGATTTGGAACAAGAGATAATACAGGGGTAAATGAGAGATTTAAAAAGGTAGAGAATGGAATCAGTAGTAAAAAAATAGCAAGCAGGATAAAGAGAAGCAACCTTAGCAGATGCTAATCTGTTAAGGTTGAAATAAGATGAAACAAAACATGACCAAGGGTAGAACCTTAAAAAAGAATGATCTCCATAGTTTTTAAAAATTGGAACCACAGTTATTTTCCACTAGGTAGGAAAAAAATTTTTAATGACAGAAATGTTGTCTGGACCACAACTCATAGAAGAGTTTAATTGAGATATGACTTTAGTAATGGGAGCTGGAGCGATTTGAATGTTTAACAATGGGTTAACCTGTTTAATTGGAATGGAAAGAAGAGTATGGCTGAAAGATTCATGTGTCAAATTAGAACAAAAATTCTTTGCAAATAGTTCTGCCTTATCCTTGGGAGAGGTGATAAGATCAGTTCCGTGAATGAGAGATAGAATGTCAGACCTACTTTTGTTAATGATGCTGTTGAAGATTTTCTAAAAGTATCTAGAGCCTAACTTCTGAGATTAGATACAAGATTTAGTGAATTGAGAATAATGGGGCTTGCATCAGACACCTTCTTTTTATATCAATTTAAATAATTAGTAGGCGCTTGTTCTCAAGAGAGTTGTTTTTTTGAAAAAGATAATGATTAGATATAGCAGCTGCACAAGGAGGTGAAAACCATGGAGTAGAATGAGGCTTGACTTGGAACTGATGAAAAAGAATAAAAGCTTCCATTCCTGCCTTAAACCAGGAGGTTACATAGGAAGTCCATTTATTAGTGAATAGAGAAAAGACATTAGCCCAAGGACCATCACAAAGAAAATCACGAAATGAATCCCAATCAGTTTTAAGGTAATAGTAAGTAGTACAATGATGGGGTGATTCAGTAGAAGAAGTTAGAAGGGCTAGAAGGGTTTATAACATAATAATGTAGTATTAATGTAATTATACATTTTATTATATAGTATTTCATTAATGAAAAAAGCATTGATTCATGTGAAATGCTTTATCAGAAGGATATCTCTTCTGAAGAGATATTGTTCTGCTAAAATATTTTACAAATATCACAATAGCTATGCGAAGAGTTTTCATATAGCTTTTCGTATACCTGTATATTCCTGACAGAATATAGTTATAGCATATGGGTTAGAAGAGAAACAAATTTATAAAGATCATTGCATAATCAGAACCACCTAAGGGAGAAAAAGGAGAACTGAACACAAGCTTGGGTTAGAGACAAGACAAAAAAAAAAAAAAAATGTTTTTACTAATTTATATATATATATATATATATATATATATATATATATATATATATATATATATATATATATATATATATATATTTATATATATATATATAGAGTTATATATATATATATATATATATATATATATATATATATATATATATATATATACATACATACATACATACATACATATATATACATAAATATATGTATATATATATATATATATATATATATATATATATATATATATATATATATATATATATATATGCATATATACAAGAAAAAAAAAAAAATAGTGTGCATAAAATAAAAATAAGTGTGCATGAGAAAGAAAATTTAATGAGCCTCAAAAGTTGCTGTAAGCACTATAAAGTCAAGGATTGTAAGTTTGTTCTTTAGACCCACATAATGTCCTGTAATTTTTTATACAAATAAAGCTTTATAAAGCTTTTAAAGATTATTAAAACAGTCAATCCACTATAAAAGTGTAACTTTAAGTGTAACTGTATATTGTTAAGAAATTTTCTAAAGTAAATTTTTAGGAAATTTCTTATTTTACTTATTTTGCAAATTTTATCTGTATGTAAAAAATTTAGTATTAATGATAATATTAAATTTTTGAAAAACTAAATATTAATAATAAAACTTTAAATTAATTTGTTTTATAAAGCTTTTTATTTGTTTTCATTTAGGCTTTACTCCATTGATGTATGCTTCTGAAGTGGGAAGTGCTGACAGTGTTAAACTTCTTCTTAAATATGGTGCTTCAGTGAATAAAAAGGTTCCTTGTTTAACTATGATAATATAATTATTAACTAACCAAGGTTTGGTTTTGAGTGGAGTTTCATAAAACCTTTGAAAAATCAAACAAGCAGGTAAATTGATTTTATCCTAATATGGTAATCAAATTGAGTTGTAAATTACAAATGTTTAGACATTATTTATTTCATCAAGATCAAAAAACTGAAATAGGTGGAATAAGTAGTTTTCATATTAGAAACCAATCAGAAAAAGCTATTTCTGAAAGAATTTCATTTGACAATCTTTTAATTGAAGGATGGTTAATTTTTATTATGTCTACCATTTTTTTTATTCTGCAAAGTTTTTAAATGCTAGTTACCAGGATTTTATTTTGCTATTACTTTTACCTCCCTAAGGTTGCAGAGCTTTCCAACAAGCTTTAACTACAGTTGAGGATTTTTTATTTGAACTTTGTTTGCAATTCCTTCTTAGTTCTAATCTTTTAAACAAAAAAACTTTACTGTGTAATAAAATTTTTATGAAAGTTTCAAGAAGTTATTTCTAGAGGCCAAGGGTGGATTTCAACCTTATACCTCTTGATTGTTCTACCCCTCGACTTTTTTTTCCTGAAAGATATATAAATTTCCAGAAACTCAGATAGAGTTTTAATATATAAACTTGTAATACAAACATTTTATATCAAAGGTTATTTACTTTTCTTATATGTTCTATACCTGAAGGATTGTCTATTTATGAGTTTTCAAATTATAATTAACTTATTAGGTTGCTGTGATCCATTTAATTTATTAACCATGAAACTTTTTTGAACTACTATACTGTAGTTATAAGTAGAATTTTTTTTTTTCAAAAAATTCAACAAAGTACATTAAAATGCTTTATATTTACAATTTTATATGTCAGGTCAGGTTATCCTGCTACTGGTAACATGTAACCCAGTACAACCTGCTTCATGTCCTGCTGCTTTGTAGGATACGTTATTTTAGGCAAAAGCTAGGAGAAGCCAATTCTTAAAGACTTAAAACACCCCCTGCCCTGGGGCTCTTGGTTGAGTAAAGGCTAGAGACGGTGTCTCGATAAAAATACTCATCTTGGGCTAGCGTTAAATGCATCCGGCTACTGTCTTGTAGAAGGCCTCTAAGGCAAAGACTTAAGGGGTAAACAGATTCTATCTGTTGACCAGCCTTGAACCCCTACATTATCTATTATTAATGGCGCAGATGTATTTTTAAAACATTATTTTGAGTTTAGGATATTGCTGGATCTTCTTGACTCAATGCATGGGTTTTGCTTGTGTCTCTGTTTTTATAACTAGGCAACTCATTCTATTATCTCCTAATGAGGGTACAGCTCTTAAACTCAGTTTTATGGTTCTGAGGCTGGCTGGTAGTCAGGTTTACCAAACTCTGTGGTAGCTCTCAGACAGGCTGGTTCCATCAACAGCTAAAAAATATCAGAGTACTAACAGTGCCATGTTGCGCATAGATGGTGTCCCTGTTCTTACTTTTGGTGTGCATTGTTGAGGCCTCATTTGAAGCCCTTTGTTACGGTTTAAGGTTTATTAATAATAATGAGGCAATTGCTTGGACTATTAAATAGTGTACTGACTACTGTCTATGCTTTGAGTCAAGTTCTTTTGAGTCAAGTTCAAGTTTGAGTAATTCCATGTCAAAACAACCAGGCCATGCAACCCTATGTCTTTGGATTTTTTTTATATTTTTACCATAGTTAGTACATTATAAAATAAGATAAATCCCAAAATTTCAAGGTCTAACTCTCAACGGTTCGTGAGTAATGGTTGTTTTAATTTTAGCTACTATTATTGATTTGGTCATTTTCCGCCATTTTTAATTTTACATTTCTCTTTATAAAACCAAGCCTTTAAACGTGTGAATTCTAAAAATAAGTGACTTTGTTAATCTCAAGGTGAGGAATTTAAATATATAAATAAAGAACTCATTTTATAATTAAAAAGTACCTAAATATCAATTATAAATGTTAAAATAATGGACACCTGCCACTGTAAAATTTTTAGGTGTGCGGTAAATTTTTAAGCTTAAAATTTCAAATTAGGGCATTGTATGTTTGAAGAACATTGTGTGAAAAAATCATTTATGCCAAATACATAGTTTTGTAAATATTTTTCTTTTGTACTAAAAATGTATATATAATTGCAGGGTTGGACCACGATTTTTTGGTGTTTGAGTTAAATAACTTCCAGCTAAGTTCTATACTCCAAACCTTTGAATGTTCATACTTATGTCATTTAAGGATGTTTTGCAAAAAATTGCGCTGCGAAGAGCCTGGGAATAAAAATACCTTAAAAAGTAAAAATCATCCGCCCAAACGTGAAGGGAATTGATTTTTCCAAACAGAAAAATTACTTACTTTAATAAGACTAAAAATTGTGCATATTTTTAAAATTTCGTCAAAAAATCATTTGGCATTCAGAAGGTATAACCATGTAAAGGTTACAACCCCCTCAAAACGAGGGGGGTTGTTTAATTATGTATGATTTCTAAACAAATCATTATTTTTGAATGAAATTTTAATACCTAATAGAAATTTCTAACTAGTTTAGGATATTAGAATTCATATTTTAAAAAATTAATTTCCCCCATGTTTTAGATTTCTAATTATTAGGGTATTTTTGTTCCCAAGTTCTTTGCAGCGCAAATTTTTGCAAAACATCTTTAAATGACATAAGTATGAACATTCAAAGGTTTGGAATATAGAACTTACCTGGAAGTTATTTAACTCAAACACCAAAAAATCGTGGATCCGCTCCTGAATTAAATGTGCAATTTTTATTTCTTTTCCTAAGAGTAATTCCATTTCAAAACAACCAGGCCATATAACCCTAAATTCTCTGATTTTTTTTTCAATTTTCGCCAAAGTACTTTAGGAAAAAATGATAATTCCTACCTAAATCTAAATCTAAGTGGTTCTCAAGTTATGAAAGTTTTTTTAATGTATTTTTTGTTTCCTTTTTGTTCCTTGGTTCCTTGTCTTTTCCAATTATCAAAGTTTAATTGCTGAATTCAGACATATTCATCTAATTTAAATGTTGTAATTAGTTCTACATAAATAATGTAATTAATACTTGTGCATTTTTAAATTTGCAAGTATAAAATTTTTTTATTCATTATCAAAGTGATTTCATGTGATATTGGTAAAGTTTTGATTTCAGAATGCCATAAAACCTCATATTCTAGAAATAAAGAGATTTTTTTACTACATGACCTAGACACTCGTCAAAACATTTTATGGAGATCTGAGTTGCGTGCTTGTGAAGAACTATTCAGCATTTGTAATCACCATTTTCACTACTTTGGAAAAAGATTTGAAAAGAAAAATGGCAATTGTTGTAATGTTTATAATGAGCATAAAAAAAAAAAAAAGGTAATTTGATTTCAAATATATTTTATGTAATTATATCAAAGAAACCCTTCTTCAATTTTCAAATTGTATTACTTTTCTGATGGATGTGGAGGACAGTATAAAAATTTTCAAAATCTATGCCATCACTCAGAAGATTTTTTATTGAATCCTGAATGGATATTTTTTGCAACCAGTCATGGCAAATCTTCTTGTGATGCAATAGGTGATACAGTAAAACGAACAACAGCAAGAAAACGTCCAAAGAAAAATCAAATACTAACAATCGATGCAATGTTTGAATTTCGCTCTAAAAAAACGCTCACAATAAAATTCTTTAAAATTGATAAAGGAACTATGGTTAATGTTAGAGCTACATAAAATAAACGATTTGAGAGGGGAAAAACAATACCAGGAAGTCGAGGATTTCACCATTGCATACCAGTTTCGAAAGCATCTATGTTTTAAAAATTTTTTAAAAAACTAGTAACAATATAAATCCAAAATCTATTAATATTACTAAAAAATCAAGTTACCAAAATTTAAGTTTAATAAATTTTGAGCTAATGCAGAAATACAAATATTACGCATGTACATATGACTCGTTTTGGTGAATTGCAGTAGTTGTAGAAAAAGATGAAGAATATAATGATATAAAAATAAAATTTATGCATCCACACGGTCCATCTGAACAGTTTTTTTGGACGAAAAGGAATGATTATTGTTGGATACCAATCACCAATAACATTTTGGTGCACTTATTAATGTAATAACATTAATAAGTGCACCAAAAATAATATCAGACAAATATGAACTTTCAAAAAATGATTTTAACAAAATTATAAGTATATATTTGTAAATCAATAATTTTTAATGGATATATTATAAAAAATTGTATATCAATTCAAGTATGCATCATTTTTATTTATTTTGAATACTACGATAAGCGAAATATGCTATATTTGCTTTTTTTGTAATATTTTTCATTTAATTTTTAAACTTTGTATTTGGCAGAAATGATTTTTTCACACAATGTTCATCAAACATACAATGATCTAATTTGAAATTTTAGGCTTAAAAAATTTACTGCACACCTAAAAATTTTACTGGGGCAGGTGTCCATTATTTTAACATTTATAATTGATATTTAGGTACTTTTTAATTATAAAATGAGTTTTTTATTTATATATTCAAATTCCTCACCTAGAAATTAACTAAGTCACTTATTTTTAGAACTCAAATGTTTATAGACTTGTTTATAGAAATGTTTATAGACTTGATTTTGTAAGGAGAAACGTAAATTTAAAAATGGCGGAAAATGACCAAAACAATAATAGTAGCCAAAATTAAAACAACCATTACTCACGAACCGTTGGGAGTTAGACCTTGAAATTTTGGGATTTATCTTATTTTATAATGCACTAACTATGGTAAAAATATAAAAAAAATCCAAGGACATAGGGTTGCATTAAAAAAAAAATTGGTTGTTTTGACGTGGAATTACTCTGATTAAAGTACCAAAAACTATAAAACACAAAAAACCATCGTCATCACCAAGCTCTTTAAACCTATCATTCACTAATATTCATGGTCTTCGAAGTAACTTTTCTTCTGTTGAGTCTTATCTCTTGCAAAGTTCCCCATACCTGCTTGCTCTTTGTGAGACTAATTTGAGTTCAGCTGTCTCATCTTGTGATCTTAGTGTTGATGGTTACCTTCGTTTAATTAATAAAGACTCCAATAGTCACATGCTTGGTCTGCGCAATTACATTTGTAAGAATTCACTCATTTGTGGGCAAACTAGGTTTGAATCCACAAACTATTCTTTTATGTGCTTTCGTTTAGCACCACTTCACTCTATCGCCTTTCTCATTGATCTATATTGCTCTCCTTTATCTCAAGACTGCACTCTTTTTGATGTTATTTCTGATCAAATTGACCAAGCCCTCTCTCTTTATCTATCAGCCAATATCGTTGTTGTTGCTCATCGCACTGAACAACTTGGCTCTAGTGTCAGTGACTCTGCTGGCGTTAAGGCCCTCAATTTTAGCCTTTCTCAATTCCTAACTCAAATTGTCAACTTTCCAACTCGCTTTCCAGATAACCCGAATCATTTACCTTCTCTACTTGACCTATGTCTTGTTTTTGATCTTAGTCAGGGCTCAGTTTCTCCATATTCACCCTTAGGTGCTTTTGATCACGGTTTGATCTCTTTAAAACTACTATCTCATTCTTCTTCATCACCTGAATCCCCTTATCATTGTACCTCTTACAACTACCTTGAAGCTGACTGAGACTCTTTTCATGATTTTTTTCCTGATGAACCTTGGGTAGAAATCTTTTGTCTTCCTGCTGACGAATGTGCTTCTTACATAACATCTTGGATTTAGGCTGGCATGGAATCTTTTATTTTCTCTCGACAATTCCAGGTCAAGCCTCACTCTTCTCCATGGTTTTCCTCACATTGTACTGCTGCAGTTTCCAATCGAAACCTTCCATATCTATCAGCAAAACAAATCTACTTCCATATCTATCAGCAAAACAATTCTCCAGAAAACAGACGTCTGTTTACTATTGCTAGAAACCATTGTAAAAGAGTTTTGTCTAACGCCAAAGTTCGCTATTCTCAGGTCATGAAATCTCGTATTTCATCACAAAAATTAGGCTCTCTTGACTTCTGGAGAATCTTAAACAGTATCAATGATAAAAGCAAATTTCTTATTCCACCCCTCTTGTATGTTTGCTAAGAACTTTTCATCAATATCATCTCTTGATTCCACTAGTTGTGTTCTACCTGAAATAGCCATCAAACAAGTTGATCCATTGCTTGACATTCGTATCACTCCAGCTTTTGTATCAAATTCGTATCACTCCAGCTTCTGTATTCTTGATTAGACTCTTCTACAGCTTGTGGTCCAGACAATATACCTGTTGAAGTCTTGCAAAAGTGTTCTCCAGGGTTGTCATTCATACTTTCAAAACTATTTAACAAGTGCTTATCAGAGTCTTATTTTCTGGCATGCTGGAAAGCAGCATCCGTTATCCTTATTTTCAAAAATTCTGAAGAGCAATCTGACTCGTTTAACTACTGTCCCATTAGTCTTCTTCCTATCATAAGCAAGGTTTTTGAATCTTTAATTAACAAACACTTAATCTCTCATCCTGAATCTAATAACTTACTTTCTGATCATCAATATGAATTTCAATCTTCTCTTACAGCTGATTTGCTAACATTAATAACCGATAGGTTTTATCGTGCATTAGAGTTGGAGAGGTTAAGGCTATTGCTTTTGACATTTCTAAAGCTTTTGGTAAACTTTGGCATGCTGGTCTTCTTTATAAGCTTTCTTCTCATGGTGTAACTAGTAACATCTTTAACATTATTGAGTCCTTCCTTTCCAATCGCAGTATAAAAGTTGATAGACAGGACTCTTCATATCCTGTAACTTCAGGTGTTCCTCAAGGTTAAATCCTTGGCCTTATACTCTTTTTAATTTACATTAACGATCGTCCAGATATTCTCACATCTAAGGTGGCATTGTTAGCTGATGGTACTACCATTTATTCTTGTCATGATAAGAAGCCTACACTCTCTGATTGCTTGGAGGGGGCATTTGAGCTTGAAAAGGATCTCACTTCTGCTACAGCATGGAGCTCACAGTGGCTGGTGAAGTTTAATTTAGATAAAACCCAATTTTTTTCAGCCAATCGTTACTGCAATAATTTAGATCTTCCTATATTTATGAATGGTGATGTGCTTGATGAGTCATCTGCCCTTCATCTTCTAGGATTAACTCTTACTTCTGATCTTTTTTGGAAACTGTATATCAAATCCATTGCAAAGTTAGCATCTGGTAAGGTTGCATGTCTTTATCGTGCTCGACACTTTCCTACTCAAGATTCTATTCTTTATCTCTATAAATCTCATATCCGGCCTTGTATAGAATACTGTTGCCATATCTGGGGCGGATCTTCTAATGATGCCCTTTCTCTTTTAGACATGGTGCAAAAATGCGTTGTAAACATAGTTTGAGCTGCTCTTGCAGTCAACCTCCAACAAGCTAGCGTCTCTTGTGCCTTATTCTAAAATTCGTTCTTGTGATGCTCGTCATTCAATTAATTCTCATCTTTTTTCTGTGACTGTTTCTAAGTGGTCCAAAAACTCTTATTCATCTAGTTTTTTTCCTCAAACATCTGTTCTTTGGAATTCGTTTCCTTCATTTTTGCTTTCCTGATTCATTAATTTTGCAATCTTTTAAGTTGTCTGTCAATAGTTATCTTACTCTACAAACTTCATCTTTTCTCTTCCAGTAACTTCCAACTCTTATAGTGGTTGCTTGCAGCCTTGCTTGAAGCGAAGATGTTATAAAAAAAATAAAAAAATAATAAAGTTTTCAACTATTATTCATGTTTTTCTACTAACTACTGCTAACTACAAACTACTAAGGAATTGCTTAACTAATTAACTAACTTAACTTAACTAACTGCTTAACTGTATTAACTAACTACTTACACTGTATGAATTTTTTTGGTCTAACAAGTGTAAGACCAGTTCATTTCATTCAATTTAAATAAAAATTTATGGGAACTCATCTTTTATTATCTCAATTTTTTTGTATCATGTTGCATTATATAGATATATTGAATTTAAAATTTCAAACTTAGTGTAGCAGTGTAAAAATATTTATAAACACTATACAGCAGCCCCTCTTGATTTATGAATGGAAATAATAATCATACTTTAAGGCCTAATACTTACAATTTGTGGTTTTTGT
This sequence comes from Hydra vulgaris, assembly GCF_038396675.1. Classification (NCBI taxonomy): domain Eukaryota; kingdom Metazoa; phylum Cnidaria; class Hydrozoa; order Anthoathecata; family Hydridae; genus Hydra; species Hydra vulgaris. The sequence continues at coordinate 10,785,778 of NC_088928.1, forward strand.
TAACTTTAATAAATAGTGGTTTTTATTAAATTTAATCCTATCAAAAAAAAACTATAACCTCCTTAACTCTGGAAAAAGTCTGAAAATACTAAAAAACTCAAAATGAAAAAGTTTTTCTATTCATTAACATTTACAGGTTTACTGATTAGCTTTACTACAATTGTCTGCAGTAAATGGGTAAAATATAAGCGGAAGCGGTCGGAACTCAATTATATTTATATTGTTATATTATAGAATATATTGTCTATTTGTTAATAAATTCCAATTTTCAGTCATTTCATAGATAGCTCACAAGTTTTCTAACACTTTATATTATTCTAAGGTTAAACCTAACTAGTAGAGATGGGCTGATTCTGATTCTCCCGATTCCAGCGGTTCTCAAAGAATCATAAGAATTGTGGTTCTCAACTTTCTTTAATGATTCCAATTCTTTTTAAAATAAGTTTTTAATGACTTTTATTAATACTCCTTTAATAATTGAAATGAGGATATACACACTTTTCCGTTGTGACTTTCTTCTATTTAATTTATGTTAAATTTTCACTTTTGCGTTTAATATCGTTGTTAAAGTTAAGTAACTGTGAAGGAAAACTTTAACAAAAGTAAACGTTGCAAATACGCAATATACTGCTACAAAGTTTCAATTGATATTTGAAACGAAGATAAGTACTCTTATAATTATCTTATTTGCTTGTTTTATTATAATTATTATTGTTAGTATTATTATTTTTTATCATTATAAATGCTGTTTTTATTTCAGAATATATACATATATATAGTATTATCATCATGTCGAAACATAAGAAAAGCAAGGTATGAGACTATTTTGCGATCAATTTAAATGACACTAACTCTGCAATATGCAATTTTTTCAAAACAGTTATATTCAGGGGTGGTGGCAGAATTTCTCAGTCATACACAACATCGAACATGCTAAAGCATTTAAAAACTTTTCATAAATCTGATATCAAAAATCAGAGACCATGCCAGAAATATTGTCTCTGCTATTGAAGTTGGGAAGTTCTCAAACATTCCTTGTCTCCCCAATACACTTCAGTTGGTTGTAACAAATGGTTGCCTTGACAATGAATGTATTTCTTTACTAACTGTTACCTGTGGAAGAATAGTAGGACAATTTAAACATTTGTTTAGACCATACAAACTTTTAAGACAATCTCAGGAGATTTTGGGACTTCCTAAACACAGCATCATTCAAGATGAGCCAACTAGATGGAATAGCACCTCCCACATGCTGAACCATTTTATTGAACAAAAAGATGCGATTCTGTTGGTAGCGCCACATTTCCCAAAAGCTGCTCGACAAAACAAAGAATTGTCAATCGAAGAATGAGACAGTTTAGTTTCTCTCGTTGCTGCTTTAAAAGTTTTTGAAGACATCACGCTTACTGCAAATTCATCGAAAGTGACCTCATCAGAAGTTTTCCCAATAATAAATGCAGTTAAAATGTCAATTGATTGCATCAAGGACTACAGAAATTTCTGCATTATATGAATCATTGCATCGTCGGATTACGTAGACTGAGAGAATGAACCTATATATGCTTTTGCAGCAATACTTGATCCCAGATTTAAAAACAAGATTTTTAGGAACAGGGCGATCGCTGAGAAAGCTGTTACTTTGATCGGTGAGTTGAATGCATTGGACATTTGTTCTTGATTTTCAGCAATTTTAATTTCAAGACAAAGATCTTGAAATTTATGTTGCTGAAAATCAAAAACAGACCGCACATGCACCTAATACTTTCTGGTCTTTATATAACTAATTAATCAACACAAATTCTGTAGTAAGTATTGAATGCGCTTCTATATTATTATTATACTTTAAATATTGAAAAATATTTTGACCTTGTTCGTCAAGGTCCGTGTTTTGAATTTAAAGAATTGAAAGAGGGTTGTAACCACAATTAAGAACAGAAAGTAATTAAAAAAAAAAAAATTGTAGCCTCTTTGACTGAAATGGGCTCCTCGGCCTTGAGGAGGATAATAATAGAAAAAAATTTTTAAAATTATTTTAATATTTAAGACACATACTGTGTATTGCACAATTTCAGACGAAATAGCAGTGTACTTGAATAAACCTTTTCTCGCAAGTCACGAAGACGTGTTTGTTTACTGGAGGAAATCCAAATTTCTTAATATGAAAAAACTAACACAAAAATACTTTGGGTTGTCTCTATGTACAGTGTTTTCGGAGCGGTTATTTAGTGCTGCGGAGCTTATCTGCGACCAGAAAAGTAAAGAAGCAAATGATTGTGTTTTTGAAAAAAAACCTGCTGTTTCTTAACTATCAGTTCTAATGGTGGTGACATATGTTAATGCTAAAAAGACAATATTCTGTGTATCTGATCACTTTCCATTACTTATGACTATATTATTTGTTTCTTATTAATAATAAGTTTTATACAAACATTCTGTATATTATTTGTTATTTATTATTATAATATTAGTTAAGTTGCTATTATTTCACAGGGCCGAAAACACGATTTTTAAAATGATGGGGGGGGGGGGGAGGAGAGGTACACTCCTATATTTTGAAAAAAGTCCTCTATTTCTAGGTCAATTTCTTAAAAAAAAGTTTTTGATAAAAAAGTTTGGGGAGGCTGTGCTCCTTAGACTCTCGGTGCTGTCAGGCCTGTTTCAACAGAACCAATATAACTGATTTCAATGTTTTTAATTTTAAAGTCTGTGTAAGTATTAATTTAACGATACGTTAAAAATAATTTAAATCTGTTAAATTAAAATAATAGGAATCTCAAAAGTATCAGAATTAGTAAAGAATCGTAATCACAATTGAGAATCGGAATTGGAATGGGAATCAGTATTTTTTGGAATCAGCCTATCTCTACTAATTAGACTTAATTATTTAAAAATGCAAACATTTTTAACCTATCAATGTATCAAAAATAGCACTATAAATGAATGCATTGTTGGAAATCATTGCCATTTCAACCTGCATAACAGTGCCATTTCAACCTGCCTCTGAGTTGTGTGCAACCAATTATTAATTCTTTAAAAAAAAGAAAAATCAAACCTAGTAATAAAATCTGTTTGTTTGTCAAAACAATTTTCAGGAAACATTTAATGCATGTGAAGTTAATGTTTTGAAATTTAAACTTATTTAATAAATTCATGGTTGTTAAACCCTATTTATTTTGTAGTTATTTACTTTTTAGTAAAGTATTTTTTATTTTAAATTTATTTTTTATATAAATTTAGTTTTTGTTAAAAAATTTAGGACAAAAAGGGGGTTACTGCTCTTCATTTGGCTACTGCTAGTGGTGCTGTTGATTCAGTTCAAATGCTTCTTGAATTTGGACACCAAGTAGATTGTTTAGATGAGTATGGTTGGCCACCATTACTATATGCAAATTTTCAAAATAATGAAAGTTTGGTACTTATTTTGTTATCTCAGAATCCAGAACAAATATTTTGTCTTGGGCGCTTACTCTCAGATGATTACAGTGAAAAAAAAGAAAAAAATGCTCAGGTTAGCATTTAAAGAAGAAATTGTTATATCATTATATATATATATATATATATATATATATATATATATATATATATATATATATATATATATATATATATATATATATATATATATATCATATTTTGTATATAGAGCAACTTAATGAATTTTATTATTAATAATTAATAGAGATGTAATATGCTAATAAGTCCTCCCCCCTTCCTCTGAAAAAAAAAAAATTTGGCAGTGTACTTAGTTCTCCAAAAAGAGTTATGGCAGTAACTAGTCCAATAAGAATAATTATTAGTAAACCCCCTTCAAATAATTAGTATTAATAAATTAATCTAAATTATGTAAATATTGATCAAAGTTTGTACAGTTTTTTTGAAGTTAAATTTGTATGATGCTGCTGTCACCTCATTTTAAAATGTCGTTTCTAACCAGACCAACCTAAATCTACAAAAATGTTTTCTTTGTGTACTTTGTTTAAACAATTTTTATATAGAAAGGTAAATTATTTTCAGGTATGAAAAAAAAATATATAAGTTTATCTATAAATATATTTTCTTTAAAAACTCTTTTTAACTTTAAATGAAATTTGATTGAAAATTAATAAATTCAAGGTAATAAATTTAAATTAATGATAAATTAATGTCTTTTATTTAGAATTTAAGTATTTCAACATACAAAATTAAAAAAAAAGTTGTTTCTAAGGCATAAAAATTACTTATACGGAAAAATCTGTTTACAATTTCAGAATGGTTTTTCGGTTATTACTTTTTAAATTATATTTGTGCAATTGTAATCTATTTTTGTGGTTTTTTGGTTAAATGTTTTTTTTAGAGAGTAAGGCGATAGAAACATCTCTTCTAACAAGTGACACTTTTAATAAAGGAAGGGGTGGGGGTCAAACTATATTGTATTTTGCTTTTATTTTGGAAGGTATTGATTGTTAAGAGCTATGCTTTGAACTAAAATTGGTGAAGCTAATTTGAATGAATTTCTGGTTTAAATAAATTTTTTTGAAGGAATTCAGGGAAAGTTTAAAGACAAGGATTAAGTTATTTAAATTGGATGGTTAGAATTTGTTTTTTTAAAAGTTCCATATTAATTAGGGATAATTAGCATTTGTAATGTGCACCTACATCTTCTTTAAAAAAGAAAAATATTAATGAAAATAATATTTCAGTTTTAAAAAATAACTTCTTTTTTGCAATATATTTTGTTTCAATAGTTTGAATGTTTTGTTAATTTTTAAAAAATTTGTTAAACTCAATAAATCATTGTATAGGGTAAAATGCCCAGTGTTTGCCACTTTTTTAGACTTAGTCCAATATAAATATTCATTTCTTGCTTGGGTTTCCATAAATTATAAATCTTTTAATCTTAGCCTATAGATCAAGAGTTGGTCTTTACAATGCCCATAGAAAAAATGACCTCAAATAACAAGAAACATGTTCACCATCTGAAAATTTTTACTTTTTTGCTAGTGTTCGTCAATTTAAAAAAAATATATTTCTGTTTCTTTTTGATAAAGATTTATTTTCAAGTCTAAATTATTGTTAAAGGATTTACTTTAGTTATAAGTTAAACTAGAAATCTCTGTCATATGATTGCGTGGAATCTAAAAAAAGACAGAAAATGACATTATTAGATAAAATGTAGAAATTTTTTTATCTAATTTTTTATTAATTTAATAGAACAACAGCTGGACCATTAATTTAATAGAACAACAGCTGGAGCAGTCATAGAGATGGAATAGAACAACAGCTGGACCATAGAGTAGTCACTTTTAGTAGTTATATTCAGCATCTTATTCAGGTAAGAAATTGTTCTTATCTGAATAAGATGCTGCTTTGGACTTTCTTCTTTTGATTACATTGACAAATTACAATTTGAATTGGGCTTCGCATACAATACTTCCTTTTTGATTGGGGGTTTTGACTTCTCAACCATCTCAGTTGCCAAGCGTTTGTTCATTCTCTCAACTTTTGTTAGAATGGATACAACTTGATCTGATGTCACAACAGATGCTGATTGAAGCTCTTGCACAACAGTGTGAAACTTTAGCTAAGAATAGTATAAAATAGTACAATAGTAATAAAAAAAAAATTTCTAGGTAGAAAAATCTAATAACTGTTTCTATAAGCTGAAAACTTATATCATATTTAATGATATAGCTAAAAAAAGTATTTAAATTAAAATATAATTATTCATATATATATATGCTTTGTATATATATATACGAAGTTTTTTTTTTTTTTTTGTTATTCACCTCCTCAAGGCCAAGAAGGCTACTACAGATGAGGAGGCTACTTAATAGTGGTTATAACCCTCTCTCAACTCTATAACTCCGAAACACGAACCTCGACGAACAAGGCCGCTGCGCGGAGAAACAAGTTGAGCGCGGTTCTACCAGGGACGTGGTGGGGATCGAACTCAGAATCTCTCGCTTATGAAGGGAGCGCTTTACCACTACACCACTACTACACTGAGTATATAATATATATATACTTTGAAGTTTGAAATATAATTATTCATATTTATATATATATATATATATATATATATATATATATATTTATATATATATATATATATATATATATATATATACACTTTGAATTCTAAAAATGGATAAAAGGTTTATAAACAATTAAAATTATCAATTAACTAAAGTGACTAGAAAGTGAGTTTTGCGAAGATTAGAAAATATTTAATTTTTTACTACTTGGCTATTTTTCATTAAAATTAAATTAATTACCCATTTTGACAACTGTGCCAGTGTCCATATTTTACGATTAGGAAAAAAAAGTCAAATTTTTTGAATTTATTTTGGTGGAGATTGCTAGCAAGAGGGTTATTTTGTATCCAGTGGTCCCAACAACCACCCTACACCCACCCTATCAAATTCATTGACTAATGTTTATTAGAGAGAAAGAAATGCGATTAAATTATAAATAATATGTTTTTTGATTGATTTTCTAAAGCTATTTAAAATTTGTCATTAAGCATTAAAGATTTTTGGAGAAAGTTTTTTTTGCAATAAATCCTGTGCCTTTACTTTTAAAGCTACCATAGTTAATTTTTTTGCCAGTTGTAAAGAAAACATTAGAGTCTTTTAGATACGATTTTAAAACTTTCCAGCTATTAGTTTTTGCTCTGCATGTTTTTTAGTGACCAAATGGCACAGACTAGGTGTCATGGCGAACACTTGGTGTTTTACTCTCTATTTTTTTACAATTTTTAATTATTATTACATTTATACATTTAATTTGTTGGACTTCAAATAATTAGAAAAATAAAAAAAAATTTTGTTTCAAAAGACAATATAGTTTAATACTTTCAAAAACATAAAATCAGTTAACAAGGTTTATGTCAAGTTTATTTCTCAAGTAATTATTTCAATTGTAATTTAGGTCATTAGAGAAGTATTTTTATCATTGTCACATATTGATTCTTATTACACCCTTTTTAACGAATTTATTGCATCAAATCTATCTTTACTGGATGAAAATAACAACACTGTTTTTGCGAGCACATGGAAAACAATTCTGAGCTTTAAGAACAAGTTAAACTGGATGAGAATGAAGTAAGACTTTATTTAATGATAGTTTACTTTATTTTATGATAGTATTTAGTATTTTTTAGACAAACTTTTAAAGTTTTTAATAACTATTTATATAAAAAGATTCATATATAATAAAGTTAATTTCAAAAATGTTTACATGTATTTTTCTAACGATATTTTTACATTTCCATTAATTTAAAAAACTTTTAAAACACAAACTAAATGATGTTCAAATAACATAAGTTCTTTTTCTTCCCAACACTACACTTGTTCACCAAGCCCTTAAGGGGTTTATTTTTTTTATTGAAAATAATGCTTATCATTTTGAAAGGCTCTGCTCTAATACTATTGACCATACTGGGAAAAAGCTACAGACTTTTGTCTTTTTTAATTTCTTACCTAGACAACCCATAACACTTATTTTTACTTTTTAATTTCTGTATTGTCTCTGACTCTAGCTTATGCCCAGTTTCTCCTCATTCTCCTTTAGATAGTTCAGACAATGCTTTCTATTTTACTCTATCTCATCCATCCCTCTAAATATTACTATCTCATTAGAACTTTTATCTTGGACTCCTTTTACATAACATTCACCATATTATCTCTCATATGTAATCATAATTATTTCCTTCATCTTTCTTAATAAAACAACTCGCTTACTCAAACAACTCTCTTACTAGAACAACTCGAGCATCAAGAACAAACATCTTAGAATAAATGTCTTTTTATTATTGAAAGAAAATGATGCAAAAAGGTATTGTCTAATTTCTATTGACTATGGTTCATTATTCTCAAATTAGTAAATCTTATTTCATAGTGTTAATCAAAAGGTATTGACTAATTTCTATTGACTATGGTATTGGTTAACACTATGGTTCTTAAATTACTAAATTGTATATTTTTGTATATAAGTTTGATTTTGGAGAATTTCAGGAAATATTTTATAGTGCTATGAACAAAGGTTACTTTTAAATATAACAATAGAACAACACAAAATAAAATTATTCTAAAAACAACAGTATGGTAATAAAAGTATAAGTACATTCAGCTGTCAAATTAAAGCTTGTAAACATCATCTTAAGAATAAGCAATATTGTCTGTAAACAATTTATTGTTTACAACAATATTGTTTATCAAGTCAAAATAAGCAATTTCTCAAAAAAATTGTAAGTAGTGCATAAAGTTTAGTTTACTTATTATCTAATTATTGTCATAATGCAGGATAAAAATATTAAAATGCCATCGATTGGAAAATAGGTAAATTGTTAAAAAAAAAGGCCAATGCCGATACCGATTCCGATTATGCAAAAAGTGGCTGATTAAGCCGATGTCAATGCTGATGCCAATTATTCAATACATCACTAATTAGTAAATAGTTAACATGTAAATTAATTGTGAGACATCTTAATCACTCCAGTTTCCATTGCTTAATTTATTTCTCACTAAAACTCTTCTACAGCAGATGATTCAAACAATATTCATCTCACAGACTTACAAAAGTGTTTTTTTGATTTTAAAACTCTTAAGTTTTAAAATCAAAAAAACTCTAAATTTTTAAAAACTTTAAAAATTTCATTGACTTTATTAACCACTTAGTCTTCTTACTATTATTAATCATATCTTTAACAATTTAACAAAGAACTTATATCTACTCTTATTACAACTTACTTTCTGACAATCATTACGGAATTTATTTTTCTTATTACACTTAGATGGAAGTAATGAGGCAAGAATACTTTTAACATATTCTTTAGTAAAAGTATTAAACATTACTCCAGTAGTGTCTAACAGTAATTTAATCCAGTAATATATTGTAGTATTATTATTTCAATAATATGTTGCAGTATTATTGTTCCAGTAATTTCTTTTAATAATGTTGCAGTAGTTTTACTCATATTAGGCAGATGTTTACTGCATCCAACTTCTGTCTTTTGTCTGTACTATTTCTCTTATCTCTTAATGAGACTACCACTCTCAAACTCAATTCAATGGTTTTGAAGCTGGGTAGTAGAGGTTCCCAAGTTCTTAAAGTTGATTACTTTTATCTTTCTGATGAAAATTGGACCTCTCGTGTAATAATAATCATTTCTTTCATCTTTCTTACTAGAATTCTTCTAAAAATAGTCAACTTATCTCTTAACAAGAGTACCACTTTCAAACTCAGTTCAATGGTTTTGAGGTTGGGTGGTAGTAAAGCTTCCCAAATTCTGTGGTAGCTCAAAAAGAATCTGGTTCTATCAACAGCAGTAACATTTGAATATTATATTATTAGAATATTAACAAAGCCATGCTGAGTATGGATGGTGTTCCCCTTAATGCTTTTAGCACACATTATCAAGGCACTATAAGGAGCCCCTTGTTATATCTTTAAGTTAATTACCAGAAATAAGCAACTCTATAGCTTATTGTATAGGATTTCAATTTTTATATATGTTTAACTCAAGTTCTTTTTTATAATTTAAACAATGGCTATAGTATCACAAAATGTTAAATATAAAAAGCAATGTTTAGTCATTGTCATTAACATATAAACTCATAAATATAAAACATATAAACTGTTGTCCCCATCAAATTTTTCTATTTTTTACAAATGTTTGTTCAAACCAGTTTTTAAACATAGTAGTAACAGAGATTTTTTATCTGTCAAATCTTTTGCTTCATTAATTAATCATACCTTTTGCTGTATTTGCATGAACTAATTTCCCTGTGTGAGATTAATTTAAATTTAACTGTTTCATCTTCAGATCCTAATGTTGATGGCTATTATCCTTTGATTTGCAAACACTCCAATAGTCACATGCATGGCTTATGCAAATACTTTTGTGTCATTTCACCTATATGTAGTGAAGTCAGGTTTAATTCCTCAATTCTTATTTGTGTTTTTGTCTCCACCTCTTTGTTCAATCACTTTTATTTTTTTATTCTTTATTGTTCTAACTGTTCATTCTCTTTCTTGTCTCCTTTATCTCAAGACTGCACTCTTTTTGATGTTATTTCTTGTCTCCTTTATCTCAAGACTGCACTCTTTTTGATGTTATTTCTTGTCTCCTTTATCTCAAGACTGCACTCTTTTTGATGTTATTTCTTGTCTCCTTTATCTCAAGACTGCACTCTTTTTGATGTTATTTCTTGTCTCCTTTATCTCAAGACTGCACTCTTTTTGATGTTATTTCTGATCAAATTGACCAAGTCATTTTTCTATATCAATTAGCCAATATAATTGTTATTAGTGACTTTATCATCACACTGAATGGTGTGAATGAATGGCTTAGTTCTAGTACCACTGTTTCTGCTACCACAGCTCTAAGTTTTTGTTTTTCTTAATTTCTTTTACAAAATAGTAAGTTTTTTTTTTCCTTTTCATTTTCAGTTTCCTGACAATGCTAATCACTTACCTTCACTCTTTGATGCATTGAGTCATCATCTTTGATGCATGGAAACTTTTCTTATCATTGGTTTCAAGTTGTGCCACACTCTACCCCATAGTTTTCTTCTTGTGTAGCTCTTATTTCTAATCATAACAATTTCTTTTATATTTTATAAACCTCACAAAATATTTACATATAGTAAATGTAGTACACATAGAATATTTACTTCACAGATTATTTACATATAGTAAATATAGTACACATAAAATATAGTACACATAGAATATTTACTTCACAAAATATTTACATATAGTAAATATAGTACACATAAAATATTTACTTCACAGAATATTTACATACAGTAAATATAGTACACATAGAATATTTACTTCACAGAAAGCACACACAGTAGGTGCTAAACTAAAATTAGTTTTTGACTATTTTACAACATTTTACAGCAATTTAAAATCTCCTTTAGTCTAAGTCAGTCTCAATTCTTTATTTTAATACAGTTTTTCAATATTTTTAGAACAAATCTGTTGCTCAATCAGTCCCATTTAGTTTTGGTAATTGATCGCAACAACGTAGTTGAATCAGCAATGAGTCAACTTCCAGAGTATTTCTCTCTTTTTAACATAAGTGTCCAGTTTAAAGGTGAAATGGGTAAGTTTGCATATATTCTAAGCTTTTATAATAAGATTAAATTAGATTGGTTCAAACTTTTTTTTTTTTTTTTTTGAAGTTATAGAATGTAGTCTAATATATATATATATTTTTTTACACATTTCTTGTTGAGTGGCATCTTAAGTTTGCAAAATCACAAAATAAGTGAAAATAACTTGTTTACAGATGAAATTATTAATCAGAATATATATGCACTTACTTAAGAATATATATGCACTTACTTAAGAATATATATGCACTTAAGAATAAACAGTATTGGCCATTAATAACAATCCATCATGTTATTTTAGAATGAATATAAGTTTGAAATTAAATATTTTATGAACTAAAAGTGATTTTTTTAATAAGTTTTTTTTATTGAAATAAATCAATTAATCACAATATAAATTTATTATAAAATAAGAAAAATTAGAAAAAATAAAAAATAAAATATTGAAATTAAAGTGTTCATTTGGATAAAAAAAAAATGTGGCCAAAATAAACAAACCACAAAAATAAAATTAACAAACCTTTTATTCAATACTTACAAAACATAAAATTAATATTTTGTTGACCATCTTTTTGCTTTTAAGCATTCATTGATATGTTTCGGTATGGAGTTCACTAAATTCTGAGTAATCTCTTTTGGAACACTAGTAACAATTCAGTAATTTTGTTACTAATTCTTTCAGCTGGTCCAGGTCTTTTATTTCAATTTAAAAAAAATTGTGGTTTAACCCAGACTACAAATTTTGAAACAACCGACGCCTTTATAGTTCATGCAGGCCCAGATATTTATACTACCACTTCCATGTTTTGCTCTATATGTAGAACAATTTGGGTACATTTTTTCATGTGGCTTTCTTCTCAGCATTATTTTAATTTTTCTTAAATCAACCTTAATGTTTATTTTATATCTGAAAAGAAGGTTACACGCTCATGCTCATAGACCAAATTTTATGAGTTAAACACCAGTTTTTTCTTGTTTATGATGTTTTATCAATAGATGTGGTTTTTTGCAAGCAGCTCTTCACATGTAATTGTGTTATTGTAGTACTCTTCTAATTGTTTGAGCACTAGCAACAACACCAGAAGCTTTTGTCTTTTTTGACTGAGATCAGTAGTTCATAAGCTTTTATTTTTTTTCAATATAAAAATAAGTGAACATTCACTTTTTTTTATTTGAAATGCTGAGTCTTTTAGGACATGGAAGATTTTGAATTGCATTGTATCTTTAATGTCGGCTTATTATTCTGCTAAAAATGGCATGTTGTGTTAAAATGTTTTGTGGTTCTCTCATTAAGATGTTTTGATCATTCATTATTATGATTTTACATTTTGATTTTACATTATCAAAAATTTTTCAGTCAAATTGATTTTTTTATTGCTGAAATATTGTAGTTAAATTAGAAACATGTAGATACTCATTTATCTATTTCATTTTACGCAAATTTTTCAAACATTTATAACAATTTAAATAAAAATTCTCAAATAATTATAATTAGTTTGAAAATAAGTGCAAAGTTTTAATCAAAGACGAATGAAATTTTGAAGGAAGTTTGAAATAATAGATTGTTAATTTTGGTCATGATAATTATTTTAGATTATGAGATCAAATCAAATATAGCAAAAACATTTGAGGTCAAAATCAAATATAGCAAAAATATTTATTTAAAAGTATAATTTTTTTTGTACTAAAAAACAGAAAAAAAGCTTTTTAATTAAAGTTTAATAGTTCAGTAAACTAAAGATTGACGGATTTGCGCAGAATTTATTTAGAAATCTAATATATATTAACCTATCTAATATATATTTACCCAGGTCATTGGTTCCCTGGTAGTGTAATGTTGACGTAACACTAACCCCAAGGCCGAAAAGGCCACTACAGACGAGGAGGCTACTTAATTGTGGTTATAACCCTCTTTCAACTCTATAACTCCGAAACACGAACCTTGACGAGCAAGGCTGCTGCATGGAGAAACAAGTTGATTAATTACTTAATCAACTTAATTACAAGTTAATTAAAACAGTTACAAATTAATTACAAGATAATTACTTAAAGAATATCATGCGTCAAAACAAGTTCATTTTATTTAAACTTTATTAACTTATTGAGTTACAATATTGTGTGGTGTAGTGGGTAATAAATTTGATTGTGGTGTCTGCGCTCTGGGTTTAATTCCTATTGGAGTCTATTTTTTTTTTTTTTAAGAATATTTTTTTATTAATTAAATAATTGATGCTAATATATTAATAATAATAAATATTAATATAATAAAAGACATGGTAGTTAATAAATAGTTAAGTAATTCAGTTAATAAATAACATAAATGTGCGTAACATGTCTTGCTTTTAAAGAAAAATGTTATCGTTAATGCTCTTACTATCGAGCCCTTTATACAAGGAGGGGGGGAATAAAAGGAGGGTGTGGGAATTTCAGTCTAGATCTAAAAAATGGGGGGGGGGATTTTCAAAAAATTATTAAACGTCCCCCCCCCCCCCTTCTTTTAATAGGGATGCGAGAGTAATATAGTTTATAAAGAAATTCTTTAATGAAATATTTTAACTTTGAATTTTTTATTTTTAGCATTTGTTTCAAGTCATTTAAATTTTTAATTTTAATTCTTTTTCACTTATAAACACTCATTAGGTACGCATAATATATATAAGATTTATTTGCCTTCTCCGGCTTCACTTCTCACTTCATTTCTCAAAATTATCATTTACAAGTGTAAAAGGTTGCTAAAATGATAATTAATAATAAATCCTAAATACCTAGAAAATTCATGGCTAAAAACCATGAATTTTCTAGGCATTTAGGATTTATTTAGAAAGATACCTGTCAATCTTTAGTTTACTGAACTATTAAATTAAATTAAAAAGCTTATTTTCCGCTTTTTAGTACAAAAAAGATTATATTTTTGAGCAAATGTTTTTGCTATATTTTATTTTCTACTTTTTAGTCTTTACAATTAGTTATGATACTTAGCAATACGTTTGTCAAGACATTTGTAGTTAAATTGAGATTTTTAGCCTTACTAAAGAAACAGAGTTTTTCCTTATTAAAGGAGCAAAATTTTTTTGTTTTTTTTAAAGGATATAAATTTTTCATATAAAATATAAAAGTAAAATAACATAAAGTAACAATTATTTAATTTGTTTGCCACCACCCACTTTTTAGTATACTTTTATATTATTATTAAACAAAATTATGTTGTAAGTTTCATTTCACACTTATATTTCAAAAAAAAATTGTAAAAAAAAGATTTAAAAAAAAACAACAAACCCACAAGCAGTTTTGGCCTATTTTAAAAATCCTTTTTAAAAACAAATCTGCAAGCAATTTAGTAGCTAATTTTTTATATGAAAGGTTTTTTGTGCACCAAGGACGACGAAGAAAGTTGATGAAGAGTTCATATCAAGTAAATAATAAGATAATAAAAAAATAAAAAAAATTAGCACATCAAATAATATTTTTATGAATATCTATATTTATTTGAAAGAAAATAGAATACTCATCATACATTTACTCATACATTTTTTATATTTAAGAAGAGTCAAAAAATCATTGATTTTGTATCAATCAAAGTCCAATGATATCAAAAAAAACACACATGATAGATTGTTATTAATGACCAATACTGTATATGCACTTACTTAAGAATATATATGCACTTACTTTAGAATATATATGCATTTATTTAAGAATATATATCTACTTAATTAATTAATGATTAATCAAAATATATATGCACTTACTTAAGCGATATTAAAGCCTTTAAAGATGGTTTTATCAGTATGATTTTTTATGCAAAGTTATTATATAAATATAAAAGCATGCTGAGATGTTCCATTTGAAGCTCTTGAATTTAGTTTAAAAGGTAATTTGTTAGCCAAGTTTAAAGATGCATGGATCGAGGCTAATTTCTTAAGGTCTGGTTTTTCAAGATAGAGCAAGTAAAGCTACTAGTAAATTTTGAAAATGGGTGCTGCTCTAAAAAAATTTCGCCTCTTTTTCCATCTAATAAATTCATTCTTGTGTTACTTGTCATTCAATTAAGACTCATCCTTGTACTGTGACTGTTTCTAAGTGCTCCAAAAATTCTTATTCGTTTAGTTTTTTTCCTTGAACATCAGTTCTTTAGTATTCGCTCTCTTCTTCCTGTTTTCCTGATTCCTATAATTTGCAATTTTTTAAGTTGTCATTATCTTGCTCTATAAACTTCATCTTTTCTCTTCCAGTAATTTTTAACTCTAATAGTCGTTGCTTGCAGCGAGGTCAGACCATGGTTTGTGACCCCTAATTGTCTGGACCCCCAAAGTTAGATGTTTCTAAGTTTTAAATTTTTATTTCCAATTTCATTAATATTTAAAAAAATTTGTTGCAAATTAATATTCATTTAAAGCAAGACTTGATCGATGGGAGTCAAACCATCGCGAGACTCAGCTGTCAAAGTGTGTATAAAATCACACTCGCTGGTAGCAATACCAGTCACAGCAGAAACTAATACTAATATATGCAAAAATACCAGTCACAGCAGAAACTAATACTAATACTAATATATGCAAAAAAATTTTAACGCTCCTATATATTAGTATTCTATTTCTAACTTTAAATTTTCTGTATAATTTATAATCTATGAATTTTTTCTAAGCAAAAAATTTAACCTACATGCAAAAATATGATTGTATTGCCTGTCTAAACTTGTTTAAACAATAAATACAAACTAAATAATGTTTAAAATGCAAAAGATGTTGCTCTGAATAAACAAAAATATTTCTGGCAATCTAAAAATTTAATTGTGAATTTGAATTGAATGATTGCACTCTTCCTGACATTCCAGTTAAACAGGTTAACTCATTGTTAGACATCCAAATGTTTGACAAGTGTTTTGCCTGTTATTTATTATTCTGGCAAAACATAGTAGCTGTAGGTAAACTTATGTATTTATTTTATATAAATTACAGCATCTTTTTGTCTTAAAGTAATTTTTAATTATGTGAAAATTACTTTAGGACAAGAAAAAAAACTGTGCTTCTAATTTATAAAAACTCTGGAAAACACTCTGACTCTTTCAACTAAAAACCTAATCAGTCTTCTCTCTATTATTTGCAAGGTCAATTATTTGCAGCAAATATTATAAAAAAATATTATAAAAATGATTGCAGAGTATTAATTACAATGTTTTGTTTTAGTTAGTACATATGAATATTTTGTGTTGAGTTAGTACATATGAATATTTTTGAAAATTACATATATATTCAACAAGTTAAATTTTTTTCCCTATGGGAAAAAAATTTTTTACAGTGTACCTACACCAAAAATTTTTTACAGTGTACCTACACCAAATAATTTTTACAGTGTACCTACACCAAAAATTTTTTACAGTGTACCTGCACCAAAAATTTTTTACAGTGTACCTACACCAAAAATTTTTTACAGTGTACCTACACCAAAAATTTTTTACAGTGTACCTACACCAAAAATTTTTTACAGTGTACCTACACCAAAAATTTTTTACAGTGTACCTACACCAAAAAACTTTTAGAGAGCAAAAATTATTTTAACTTACATTTGTAAAAACAAGCGTTATCATTTACAGTATTGTGAAAAAGTTAAGAACCACTAAATAAAAAAAAAAAATTTTTCAAATAAATTTAATTATTTTTTATTCTATAGATAATAAAATAGTCTTTTTTTTTCAAACATATTAAATATAGCATGAGAAAAAAGAAAATTTTTTTTTTTTGAAAGTTAGTTAATAGAACCTATAAAAAATAAGGATTAAATATTATGTGTTAATTTTTTTTTATATTTTTTTTTGTGAAAAAGTTAAGAACCACAAAGAATTTTTTGTGCTAAATGCGGCGGAAACGTCTTTTTAAATTTATTTTTCCCTTTTTTTTTAAATATTCTTTTAATGACCTGAGTTATTACCAAAGAACCAATAAACACATTTGAAAAAAATTAATTTTTTTAAATACTTTTAAAAAAAGTATTTAATTTCAAACAAAAAAAAATTCTTTCCTTTTGAAAAAATGAGCAGAAAAGCTATTACCTATGAAGATCATGTAAAAGTGGTGCATTTTCACCAGGAAGGTAAATCCGCTCGCGAAATTGGAAGAATAGTAAAGCGATCACATAGTTTGGTGCTAACAATCATCAAAAGATTCAAAGAGACAAAATCTTACGTTGATCGCCATCGTTCTGGAAGACCGCATTTGACGACACCCAATGATGATCGCCTTTTAATCAGGTTGGCAAAGAAAAATCGAACCATGCCGTCGCATGAATTAAGAAGGGAATGAAAGCTTTCAAATGGACGTCAAGCCTCGGCATCACTTGTGCGTAGGAAACTATTAGCTAACAATATGTTATGAAAAAAAGCTGTTCTAAAACCGCGACTTACCAAACAACATATAAAAAAGCGAAAAGAATTTTGCCACAGCGTCAAAGAATGGTCTAAACAAAAATAGAGGACAGTAATGTTCAGTGATGAGATGAATATCAAGGTTGATAACCGAAAAAACCGAATTATGATTTGCAGGCAGCCTTCAGGAAAATATAATAACGATTATATCGTTCAAAGAACAAAACAAGGTAGCGGGTCGGTTGGAGTAGGGTGCTGCATGACATACTATGGTCTCAGTATGTTTCAATTATTTGATGGTCGACTCAACTCTACTTATTATGTCGATATTTTAAATAACAACTTGTTACCATTAATTGATGCACTTGAGCAAAGCGTTCCGTTCATTTTTCAGCAAGACAATGCACCATGTCACAGGGCTAAAATTGTCTCTGAATGATTTGAAAGTAAAAATATTGAGCGTCTAACTTGGCCACCAAATAGCCCAGATCTAAATTGCATTGAAAATCTTTGGAGTTGGCTTGATAAAGAGATTGCCAAGAAAGCACCAAGGAGCCTTGAGGAGTTGCACAATATTTTACCAGCAATACTTGGAAATGTTCCCAAACATATTTTAGAGAATTTAATAGACTCAATGCCAAATTGTATAAATGAGTGCTTAAAAATTCATGGTAGAATTACGCGGTATTAGGTGGTAAAAATTATCATTTTTTATTCTGTGGTTCTTAACTTTTTCACAATTTTTTTAAAATAAAAATTACCTATAAAACTTTAAATACATTTTTTATATTTGTTTAAAAGTTTTAAACAAATATAATCACTATTATTATTTTTTATTTTGTTTGTCTATTTTCTAAAATTTACTATTATTATTCTTTTTACCAGAAAAATATATTCGGTTAAAAAAAATTTAAAAATAAAAATAAATCATGATTTGTTTTTTTTGTGGTTTTTAACTTTTTCACAATACTGTATAATAACATTTGGAATGAATAACTTGAAGAAATTGATTTTTCTAAAATAAGGTCATTATCATTTTCTAAAGATTGTTTACAAATTTTATTTAAATTTTTTTTATATATTGTTTTTACTTGTATAATTACAAAAAAATCAACAAATCTTATCTCAAGTCTAATTATCTTATTTCAAATCTTAGTCTGATAATCAAAACAGATTTTTATCTGAATATGTATGATATATTCAGATCGAAAATAAGATCATGATATGAAATAAATAGTTTGACAAATTAAAAGCATTTGACATATCAAAAGCTTTCAATAGAGTTTGTCATGCTGTTTTTCTCCATAAGTTTGCTTCATATCGTGTATCTGGGAAAAATTTGGAGATAATTAAATCATTTTTTAAAAATGATTTAGTTATGATTTTGGAGATAATTAAGTCATCCTTGAAGACCAACTTGAAAAATATCCTTGAAGTTCAAAGGCTCTTTTTCTTTCAATTGTTTAGCACAGGCAACTGATCTAAAATTTGATTTCTCATCTGTAACAGATTGGGTTTTAAAATGGCAGGTAGGGTTTCTGAATACTATATAAAAGTAACAGTAAAACAGCTGTTTTTTTTAACTAAAGTCAAAAACAGCTGTTTTTTAGAAGAAATTTTTTTTTATTTTTCTGAATAAAATATTTTTCCATGCATTTAAAAAAAATGAGTTTATCATTAAAAACTTTTTCATGCATTCATCATAAAAGTTAAATTTTACTTCAATATTGTAATGATACACAAGGCTTTATTTAATTTAATATTTAAAAAAAAATTTTAATTGGTAAAAAATGACAAGTTTTTTTTTTTACGTTTAGTAAGATAAAATTTAATAGTAATTATTTTAATTTGATTCTATTTTCAACATTAATAACAACTAGTCGAAAAACATAGGTCTTGGTAAGTCTATTCTACACCAACCATTTTTATACATCTTTTTTACTTCAATATTTTTTAGTAAGCAGTAGAAAAATAGTTATATATATATATAAATATATATATATATATATATATATATATATATATATATATATATATATATATAAATATATATGTATATATATATATATATATATATATAAACAGTTGATTCCCGGTTAACTCAAATTTTTGTTATCTTGAACTATTTTCTACAGTCCCTTGTTTTATTTTGCTTAAAGTTAAACATTTGTTTAGTCAAACCGTTTTCCTTGGTCCCTTGGAAGTTCGAGTTCACAGGAATTTACTGTATTTATCATCTATTTACAATACTTAATTCAAATGTGTTGATAAATTATGCTTGGTATAAAAAAATTGAAAAACATATGTAAATAATCCAATATGCAAAATAGCAGACTTACTGTGACTTGCATAATACAGGTAATGGTTCCACACTATTCCTATACTTTTTCTTCATATAGTTTTATTTCAATGATTTTTTCAAGTGGGTAGAAAATGAAAATCTATAAAATCTTTGAGTTAACAATTATTGCTCAATACTTTATAACTTATATATATTATAAATTAATTTGTGTTTGATGCATTATAACTCCTTATTGTAAAATTGTAAACTTTTATAATAAAAAAGGAATGGGCTTGTTCATTTTTTTCTTTATTAAGTTTCAAAGCATAATTATTGTTCAGATCATCCGCAGCTTATAAGGACCCTCACCCCCTTAATTAATTTTTAAGAAAATAAAAGTTTGAATGTAAAATCTTTTTTCCTATAAAAAGAAAGTTGTCTTTTTAATGTGTGTTAAAGGCGCAGACTTCACTATTTATTTACTTGAGAACATTAATAACATAAATATCTCTATCATGGCATATGTGCAATAATTTAAGTATTTATTGTTGTTTTGATGTTTTTAGAAATTTTAAGCTTTTTTTAAAAATTCTCTCACTTTTGTTTATATATAATACCTATAGAACTTTAAAAAGTTTTTTTTTATATTTTAAAACATTGAAAAAAAATCAATCAATCAAATGTTTAAGCATAAGGGTTTGAACCATGGTGATACCACTAAGTTGTATTGTTCAAATAAATGCTATAAATCTAAGTTAAGAAGGTATTGCTGCAATGCAATTTTCAAAATAAAGTAAAACTGTAAAACTTGATATATGTTTTAACATTATATAATTTGAAGTTTACACAAGTTAGATATTTGCATATACTTTTTGTCTCAAGCACGCTCAAGTAGGCACTACTAATAATAATAATAATATTATTAATTTCAGCATTATTACAAAAAGATTTAATAGATAATTTTAGGTCATTAGGTTATTGAATGAATAACTTTAATTACACAAGCTTTTTTAAATAAGGATGCAAACAAGAAACCAAGTAACAATCTAGTACTTAGAAGTGCTTGGAGGAAGTGCTATTTTACCAATCTAGTACTAAAGTTTCCAAAGTTTCATATACAATGGTATTAAGTAAAACTTTGTGCAGTGCACTTAATATGATTAAAATAATAAAACAACATTTAAGTTTTGGACAATCAATAAAAAAAGAAATAGTTGTCTCAGCTTAGTTATCTCAGCTAGAGAGCTTAAGTTAGCAAGAAGTTCAAAGTTTAGATTTTATGGGTCAACTTATTCATAATCATGGTCTACATTTTAGAGTATGTGTCACACTTTATAAAAAAAATTCCATAACGAGAACTGAATTGGTTCCTGTGATGATGATAATAAAGAAAATGATTCTTTTGAAAAGTTATAAATGATGAGTGTACCAATATCCTCTACCATAATTTTGAATTAAGTACACCAGTCATTGGGTATGAATTTTTATTCAAACAAAACTCAGTTATTTACAGCAAACAATTATTGCAATATTGGTAATATTCTTATATTAATGAGTGGCAACTCTTTCAATAAGTACTCTACTTTATGCCATCTTGGATTATCATTTACCACTGACCTTACTATCACATTTACCATTTATTTACTATCTCATGGAAGCAATACTGGCAATCCATTACAATGTTAACATCTTCTATGGTTTCCTCTTTTCTTGCTCACAATTTCTTTTCTCCGGTTTCCATCCTTACCTCTACAATTCTCTTATTTGTTTCTGAACACGATTTCACATTTGACCTTTTATGAAATACTATTGTCATATTAGGGCTGGTTCTTTTAATGACACTCTTTCTCTTCTAGATAAGGTCTAAAAATGCATTGTAAATGTAGTTGGACCTGGTTTATCTGCCAAATTTGAGCCACTGTTGTTAGTTGAGTCAGAGTTGTTAGTCCTTGGCCTTGGCCTTGAAACTGTTAGCTTTAGCCTTGAACATTTTAGTCTTGGCCTTAAATGTTTTGGTCTTGGCCTTTCACCTTTTGTTATTGAATTCAGAACTTTCTTTCGTGTTTGCATTTTAAAACTTTTGCTAAAGTTGATTTTATTTAAAAAAGTTATTTACTTGAAAATAACTCTTTTAAACAAAAACTTGTTTACTTGAAAGCTTTTTTTTTTTAATTATTTACCTCCAAAAGACCAAGAAGGCCACTTCAGTCGAGGAGGCTACTTTTGTGGTCACAACTCTCTCTCAACTCTATAACTCCGAAACACAAACCTCGACAAACGAGGTCGCTGCAGGGAGAAACAAGTTGAACGCGGTACTACCAGGGATGTGGTGGCGATTGAGCTCAGAACTTCTCGCTTATGAGGCAAGTGCTCTAACACTACACCACTACCGCATAATTTTAGAACTTAATTTAGTATTTTATGTCAGGGTTTAATTTGCCATTTTTGACTAGTCATTTTAAAACAATAATCAATGACATGATTGGTTAACGGGAGTTTATTACATCTATATGTTAAGTTACAAGTTTTAACGCTTTAAAACATTTCAAAATTTAAAAAAGATTTAAACACGTGAATTTTTCTTAAAATTTAAAACAAAGTTTCAAAGGTTTTTTGAATTAAAATAGTTTTTATTAAATTTAAATTATAATTTGTTATAAAGTTTTTTTTTAAAATTTATTTATACTATTTTTATTTTTAATTTATTTAAATCTGTTCATAAAAGTTGTTAGTTAGGTATTTTTAATAAAGTTTTTTTAATAAAATGAACCAATAAGTAATAGTTTAATTATGCTTCTTTGATAGTTCAGTCACTGAACTATCAAAGACTTGCTCAAGAACAACACCAGAAACCACTTTGACATCTACTAACAAGAGTGTTACACCTCAGATTCAAAAGACCTTTACCAAAAAAATAGTTTTGACAAATCTTGAACAAATAAATCATTAGAATTTAATCAAAAAGAGTTTTTGTTAAAAAAACTGTACATAATGAAACAATATTCAAAAATTAGAAATATATATTTGACAAGTATTTCTGTTTCCATGCGACGTCAGCTCCTGTTGAGCATATCTTTGTCAGAGTGGAATAGTTATGCGCCCTCATAGAGTTCTTATGTCTGATTTGTTGCTTGAAACTTTTTTTCTCTTTTCTACAAATTCTATCATGGTTGTTTCTCAAAGGAACTACCTTTTCTAGTTCCATCAACCAAAACTCATTCTTGCTTGACTTGTCATTGAGCAAAGTTGCATCTTTTTACTTTATCTGTCCTTTTATGGTCTAAAAACTTTTATTCATCTAGTTTTATTCTTTGTAAATTTTTTCTTTGCACATCAATGCTTTAGAACTTTTACTTTTCTTCATGTTTTCCCGACTCATCCTACAACATTTCAAATCTTCTGTCAAACGTTTCCTTACTCATTAACAACATTCTTTGTTTTAAGTAACTCCCAACTTAATAGTGGTTGCTTGCAGCCATTTTTGAAGTGAATTAAGTTTGAAAAAAGTTGGATAATAATAGTAATAAATAACTTGAAATAATAATAATAATAACAAAAGTAAGTGTTAGTTTCATTTTTTCATATATTTCATAATGCAGAGAAAGATATAAAACTTGATGATTTTTTTGTATCTAATTTTTTTTTTAATTCTGATTCACTCCCAACAAGGCTGCAAGCAACCACTATTAAGTTTGGAGATATTAGAATAAAAGAATAAAGTTATAGAGCAAGGAAACATTTGACAGAAGACTTAAAAAGTTGAAGGTTGTATAAGTCAGGAAAACATGAAGATGGGAGAGAGTTCCAAACAGTTGAAGTGCAGGGAAAAAAACTAGACAAATAAAAGTTTTTGGAGCATACAGGGACAGATACAGGAACAGAATGACACTTTGATGAATGGCAAGTCAAGCAAGAATGAGTTTTAGTTGATGGAACTAGAGATAAAAGCTCCTTTTAGCAGCAACCATGATAGTATTTGTAGAAAAGAGAAAGAGATGCAACTATATGACAATGGGAAAGAGGCTCAAGCTTAGCAGATAGACTGGGTCCAACTATATTTACAATGCGTTTTTGAACCTTGTCTAGAAGCAAAAGAGCATCCTTAGAAGAACCAGCCCAAATAATACAATAGTATTCCATACAGGAATGAATAAGAGATTTGTAGAGGTAGAGAATGGAATCAGGAGAGAGAAAATGGCAAGCATGATAAAGAGAAGCAACATTCACAAATGCTAATTTAGCAATCGATTGTATATATGGTTTCCATGAAAAGTCAGTAGTAAATGATAATCCAAGAAGACATAAAGAAGAGGACTTAGTGAGAGGGTTGTCATTCATATTATATAGGAATGTCGACACTGCGATTGTTGTTTGCAGTTAATAACTGAGTTTTGTTGGAGTTAAAATTTACAAGCTGCTGTGAGCCCCAATCTGTTACAGAAGTGACATCAGATTCACGATTGGCTTCCTGTTCTAAGTGATCAAAAAGAGTAGGCTTTTTGTCAAGACAGGAGTATAAAGTCGAGTCAACAGCAAAAAAGAGCAACTTTAGATGTAAGGTTATTGGGAAGATCATTAATGTAGATAAGAAACAAAATAGGACCAAGGATAGAACCTTGAGGTATCCCAGAAGTTTCTGAAAATAAAGAAGAGTGTTGGCCTTCGAGGATGACTTTAATAAAGCAGTTAGAAATAAACAATTTGATAATCTCAAAAACTTTCCCAGGTACACCATATGAAACAAACTTATGGAGAAGACCAACGCGCTAAACTTTGTCGAAAGTCTTAGATATATCAAGAGCAATAGCCCTAGCCTCTTCGCCTCCATCTAATGCACCATAAAATCTTTCAGTCACAGAAGTTAGCAAGCTAGCCGTAGAGTGAGAGGATTGAAAACCGTATTGATTGTTTGACAGCAAGTTATTTGACTCAAGATGGGATGTGAGAAATTTGTTTATCAAATTCTCAAAAACCTTGCTAATAACAGAAAAAAGACTGATTGGACGATAAATAGAGGGGTCAGAATGTTTACCAGCGTTTTTGAAAATTGGAACAACAGATGCCATTTTCCAGCAGGCAGGAAAACAAGACTTTGTCAAGCACTTGTTAAATAGTGTAGAGAAAATTGAAGGAAGTTCTGGAGAACAATTTTGTAAGACTGTGACAGGAATGTTGTCTGAACCACAAGCCATAGAAGGGTTTAATCAAGATATGACTTTAGCAATGGAAGCTGGAGTGATTTGAATGTCTAACAATGGGTTAACCTGTTTAACTGGAATGGAAGGAA
Source organism: Hydra vulgaris (assembly GCF_038396675.1). NCBI lineage: Eukaryota > Metazoa > Cnidaria > Hydrozoa > Anthoathecata > Hydridae > Hydra > Hydra vulgaris. The sequence goes on from NC_088928.1 coordinate 10,810,809, forward strand.
GAGAATGGTTATATGGTTTGAGAGTTGAATTAGAAGAAAAGTTCTTTGGATATAATTCAGCCTTATTCTTGGGAGAAGTAATAAGATCAGTCCCATGAATGAGAGATGGAATGTTAGACCTTCCTTTGTTAACAACCTTAATGAAGATTTCAGAACCACCTAAGGGAGAAAGAGGAGAAACTGAACACAAGCTAGGATCAGAGACCAGACATAAATCAAGGAGTGAAGGTAAATTATTAGTATTGTCAGGAAAATGAGTCACAAAGTTAACTATCTGAATAAAAGATTGAGAAATGCAGAAGTTATAGGCTTTAGTGCCAGCAGGGTGACTGGTGTTAGAGCCAAAGCCATTCAATGTGATGAGCATTAAAGTCACCAATAACAACAAAATTGGCAGAGGGGTAAAGAGAGAGCATGATCAATGATCAGAAGTTATATCTAAAAGAGTGCAGTCTTGGGAAGAAGGAGAATGATGAAGAACAAAGAGAAAGGTGATAGAGTGAAGAGGTGCTAAGCGGAAGCATATAAAGAAATGGTCAAAGGATTTTAACCTGATTTCACGACAAATAGGCAAATCGATGCGTATGTATACGCATATAGGCCAAGTATGTGCCTACTGGATTCTTAGTGAATCAAAGGATAGTACCCATCAACACTGAGATCAGAAGAAAGAATAACAGAATTTAAATTAGTCTCACTAAGAGCAAGCAAGTCTGGTGAATTTTGCGAGAAGTAACATTTAACTGATGGAAGGTTGCTTTGCAGACCACGAATATTAGTAAAAGATATATTAAAACAATTAGGTGGTGGGGATGGTTTTTTATTTTGAATATTTTGATTTTCTTTTGGCATATTTAAGTTTAAAGAGAACTTGATTCATTCATAGATAGAGCACAGCCTCACAAGCAATGAGCTATGCTTGTCGTAACATAGGACTCCTTATGTGGCCTCGACAAAGTGCACCAAAAGCATTAACAAGGACACCATCCATGTGCAACATGGCACTGTTAATACTCTGATATTTTGCAGCTGTTAATGGAATCAGCCTCTCTGAGAGCTATCACAGTTCGGAAAACTTTACTGCCAGCTGGCCTCAGAACCATTAAATTGAGTTTTAGAGCTGTACCCTCATTAGGAGATAACAGGAAGAGTTACATAGCCACTATCAAGGAGGCACAAGCAAAAACCTATGAGAAAAGCCAAGAAGATCCAGCATTCATCATCCTAGGCAGGAAACAATGTAACACAGGGTTTCATCTACGACAGCCTAATAGATGAAGAAGGGGTTCGAGGCTGGTCAACAGAATTATTCTGCTTACCCTAAAATCTTATGTTGAATTTCAATGAGCATGCAATGTATACTGTTTGATGCATTCGTTGGCATATTTGGGCAAACTGTTAATTTTAAAGATTAATTTTTTTTTTCTATTATACAATTAATGTAAACATTTTTTCAAATTTTCCACATTGCACGGGTGTTTTAAAGCAACACATAGGAAAAAAAAAGTACTAAGATCATTATCACAATTGCATTGGAAGTCTCATGCCGCTAAAGCAATTTTTAATAATTTTAATGCAATTTTGATAGCATTGAATGAGAATGCTCAAGATACCTCTAAAAAAGTGAAACTTAGCTGAATGTATTGCAAATAAGATGAAAACTTTTGATTTTTTCTTCATGCTTATATTGTGAAGCAATATTTTTAAAGTAATATTTTAATATTTTAATATTTTAAAATATTTTAAAGTTTTTGATCAATAAGCAAAGCATTTCATTCTCATAATCATTTCATTCAGATCTCATAATTATTATGTTTTTAAAAAGAACAAGGAGTAAAGAAGTTGATCTCATAATTATTATGTTTTTAAAAAGAACAAGGAGTAAAGAAGTTCATGTTTTAGGGAAGGATAGACATGTTGAGCTTAATGTTCATAAATACAATAATTTTTCTTTGATTATATTTAACTTTGATGTTATAATAAACAATTTTATCAACAAAAGTTTTTATTAATAAGTGTCTAGGATTTGTCAGTTTTTTATAAAAAGAAAAAGTCTTTTTTGGAAACATTCTTTGTTCTAGAGATTGGCAGTCACTTTATAAAACAATAGGACTTTATACCACAGCTGCAAACTGCTTTTCACTCAAGGAATTCGGATGCCAATTTCTTTTGTTAAATATATTTAAATTTATTATTGGTAGGTTTATCGTTGACTGATAGTAAAATTGTTGAATAGGAAGTTGTAAAAAATTCGATACAACCAATTCTCACAATATGTTTTATGCCTCAATTATGCACATGTCTTTATCTGCCATTACTTTTAGCGATTTCTTTATTTGTCAAGTTCCTTCAATAATTAAATCTTTTTTACACAAAAAGTATTACCTTGAGTAGTATTATCTTTTAACTAAAATTTACATTTTAATCCTGTGACTGGATTTATGAAAAGTTTTCTTTTTTCCACTTCCAGCCTTTGATGTTTTAAGTACCTATAATATCTATGATTGCAGATTTTCGTTGATAGATTTTCACTGAAAAATTTCAAGTTTTTCCTACGAATTTTACAATTAACAGTTGAAATAGCACCAGTATTTTTTAACTCTCTTATAGGCCCCAGCCAATCATTATCCATCTGATCTTTGCAACCAATATTTTTCTTAAGCTATTAATTTTTTACTAAAACTTGTTCTCACGTTTTATTTGCAAATAGTTTGCTTCCATCATGTTTTGTAGCATAATATTTCTTCACTAATATTGTTGTTAAATTTTGTAAAAAATTATTATATACATCCATTTTTTTTTGATTTTGCACACATGTGAGGAAACCAAAAAACATGTTGAGGAAACCAAAAAACATGAAACTTTAAAAAAGTTTTAAATTTTTTTGTATATAGAAAATGTTTACTTCATTACTTATTTACTAATTTATAAATAAAAAATTTACCTTACCTAATGAAACAACTTATATAACAATAAATTTAATCTAGCAAATAGAGGCTTAATTTAAATGTAGAACTTTTTGTGTAGAACTAACTCCTGCGCGCAACTTTTTGTCTACTAATTTAACAGACTATTTGTTTAATATGAAAATAGTTTTGAACTTGTAAAATCTCTTCCTTTAATCCTTCTTTTAATTATATAAAGCTTCTTTTAATTATATAATTAATTAAATGACACTAATATTAATAAAATAAAAATTTATTTTTTTTAACATTTGCTCCCTATCAGAATAGTCACAGACAGTGAGGGATCCAGGATTTTTTGGTGTTTGAGATAACTAACTTCCAGACATGGAGCAAACTCTAAATATTTTTATCTTTATACTTATGTCAAATAATGAGGCTTTGCAAAAAGTTGTGATTATTGGAGGCTGGGAACAAAAAAGCCCTTTAGCTTCATCACCCGCACTCCAAACATGAGGGGCAACAAGTTGATAAAAAAATTTTGTACTATTCTCAACTATACTTATGTTCATCGATGAATTTAAGTTTCATAGTATTATCTCTTAGCGTTCAAAAATTATGACCATATAAAGTTTAAACCCCCCTCAATTTGAGAGGGTTAAAAATTTTATATGGTCATAATTTTTGAGCGCTGAGAGATAATCCTATGAAACTTAAAATTCATGTTTGGGGTGGGATGAAGTTAAAGGACTTTTTTGTTCCCAGCCCCCAATCATTGAAATTTTTTGCAAAGTCTTATTTAACATAAATATAAACATACAAATGTTTGGAGTTTGGTCTGTCTAGAAGTTAGCTCAAACACCAAAAAATCCTGGATCCATGACAGAAATTATGTAACCATTATGTTCAGATGAAAGTGTAAATTATCTAAAAATTACATTACATTACAAAAAAGTTAAAGTTTATAAAGTAAAGATAATATTATTTGCAATATGTAATGTAAATTTGCAATGTAAATTACATTACATTACAAAAAAGTTAAAGTTTATAAAGTAAAGATTGAAAATTATTGAATATTATTGAAAAGTTAGAATAAAGTAAAAAAGTTTAAAGGAATAAAAAGATTTTAATATGATTGACAAGTTAGTTTTAGTTTTAAATTGAAATGATTTGAGTAAGGTTTTTGTTACTTTTTCATTAATACTTTTTTGTTATTATGTTAAACAGTGATTTCATGTAAAAATATTTTAATTGAAGTTTTATTTACAGGTTCTTGTCTTGGTCCGAAAAGAGAATTTGTTGAGTCTTTTGTTAAGCAAATTTCTTCTCCTGAAATGAAGCTGTTACGTAAAGGAGACAACAATTGTTATATGTATGTAACAAATTATATTTGCTTCTAATTTTTCTTAAGTTGTAATCATTTCCTAAATGCTACTGTGTTTAGGAAAAAATTTTAAAATAAAGATAGTAAATAATTTTGCCCTAAATTGTTGATCATTTATAATAAAAAAATTAAATAACTATTAAGTTATGATGATTAGCAAGCTACAAAGGTAGCAAAAGGTAGCAAAAGATCAATTTTTATAAATATGTAAGCATTTAATTTAAGTACTGAAATGGTCAGAAATTCTGAACATTTTCTAATCTGACTTTTAATGAAAATTTTTTTCAATTTGAACAAAAATTGATGTGATTTAAGCTAAAAAGAAAATTGATGTAGTGTGATTTAAGCTAAAAAGAAAAAATTAATAGGTTTTATATTGTCTCATACTACCATTATTATTAGATTATTAAAAAATAAATTACCTAATTTACTGTGAATTACTAAAGTGAAAAACATTTTTTATAAATTTTATATATAAAAACTAACTCTTCTTCTTAAACCTTTGTTTTTTTGTTTTTTTGTTTTTTTGATTGCTTATATTTATATTTGTAGTCATTTTGTCTTATTTATACTTATTAAAAAATCTTTTTAGACCTATTTCTAACAGCTATTCATTATACCAAGTGAAAGGTATTTATGTCAATCAATATTTATAGAAATTAAACCTAGTGTTCTTAGATTTTATAATTTGGCATATAAACTCTTTGGGGCATATTTAAGGAATTTCATATAATTTCATATATAAATTTCTAGTCGTATTGCTTTGATAAACAAGGCAGCTGTATGGAAAAACAAGTTAACCACAATATTTTACTCTCTATAAGGAACAATAGTAACAGTAGGGTGGTTCAAGACCACTGGGGTTTAAAAAAAGCTCAAAAATATTTTTGTCAGAACTGACCAGCCAGACGAGCACCTTCGGTTCGCACTTAAAAAACTTCAATCTTTTCTAAATTTTATTGAGTGAAACACTTTTAAATTAAAAAAAAAAGCATAAATTAATTTTATGTTTTTATTTTTTCTGGTTTATCTTTTATTTGCTTTATTATTTGTTAAGGTATTGTATTTCCTTTCAGTTTATGATTTGTTTATTTAGAATTTTTTCTTCTATTTAGTTTGATTTTTTCAGCACATTTTTGAACACGCAAATTATCAATATATATTAAGGTGTCCCAAGAAACAATAGTTTTTGAAAAATAAATGCAGAGACTTCCTTAATGTGTTCTATATGATAAAAAAATACTGGTTTAAAGAAATTTTAGAATAAAAATTATTTTAGGGGTTTCCCAAGACCCTTGAACATTTAACGAGTTCCTAATATTATCAACAAAAAAATCTTTTAAAGTGTATTACGTTGAGTCTCAAATGAAACGAAGTCATATGAAAATTTCTAAAATAATAATTAAATTATAAATACCTTATTTATTATATAAAAATAAAAAATTGTTAAAAAAATTAGTAAAAATGCATTATTTCTATTTTAGTTAATAAGCTTCTTTTTTATAATCTTAAATTTAAAAAAATTTTTAAATTTAAAAAGAATTTAAAAAATAAACCCTGCAAATATTTTATATTCACAGAGGGTCTTTGCATATATTTTTCAAAAATGTTGTTTTTTGTGACACCATAATATATATATATATATATATATATATATATATATATATATATATATATATATATATATATATATATATATATATATATATATATATATATACATATATATATATATATACATATATATATATATATATATATATATATATATACATATATATATATATACATATATATATATATATATATATATATATATATATATATATATATATATATATATATATATTTATATATATATATTTATTTATATATATATATAATATTAAAATATTTTAAATGAGAAAATACAACTTTATAATGGAACTTGAAGTTTCATGCCATTCGGCAATCATCAGCCATATTATTCAGTGAATAATATGGCTGATGATTGCCGAATGGCATGAAACTTCAAGTTCCATTATAAAGTTGTATTTTCTCATTTAAAATATTTTAATATTATTATTTGATCTATTTTTTTCAAAAAGATATTGATCACTCTTAAACAGACAAGAGTTGTATTTCCAGCAATATACAACATTTATCAATATATATATATATATATATATATATATATATATATATATATATATATATATATATATATATATATATATATATATATATATATATATATATATATATATATATAAAAGGATAGATCATTATTGCATTTTTTTCATTCAAATTAGTTTGGATAGCAAAATAATGTTGCTCTAACATCTAAATGTCATTAAATTAAAATAAAAAACTAAAATTATTTTTTCCTTCCTTTGCCACCGTCCAATTGAAAATAAGCCATTTTTGATATTTCAATATATGATACATAAAAGTTTCTGCTCTTCAAAAAATGCAATAATTTTATTTATTTTTTTGGTCAAACTTTTAAAATTGCTTTAAAACTCAAAATTTTATGCAGTAGCACGATTACGCACAAGAAGAATTTCGTAAAATTACAAATTTTTTTAAATGCTGTTTTATATGTACTTTTTATTGTACTTATTTAAAAAAGTTCTGTGAAAAAAAAAAAAGAATTTATTGATCAATTAATTCTACATATTCCAATTATTTATTTGAAGCAAAGTGTGGAATATACTTAGATAAAAGATTTGCTCTAATGTATCTGTCTCTTTTCATTTATCCTGATGCAGATGTGGCTGCTTTTGTAACCAATTGAACATATCTTTCTACATTTTGAGAATGGTATGGAAAATCAGTTTTTGCATATTTTGTATTGCATTTTTAATGAAATCATCATTTAACTCTTTTAACATAGGGGTGAAGTCCTTAGGTGTTCCTCCCAATTTGCAAGACTAAAGTAATCAACTGCATCAAAGTTTAGAAGAGGAATTTTAAAATTTCTTACTTTAGTAGAATTTGAAACTGCGCATCGCAAATTTAATACTTCTAGCTGCTAATTCTCATTTCTTTTCGTTCATCCATCAACATTGATATAAAAATATTTTCTGGGTCACCATAATATGCATTTCTTTGAATGCATTTATCAACTATAAGTCAATCGCTTTCAGAAAGGAAGTGGGAGAATTAAGTTAGGCGCCATGAGTGTTTTGCCCCTATGTAACATTGAGGCTCCAGTATTATAAAGAACCACACCAGTGCATAACCTCAAAGAATATAATCAGTAAGTATTACAAGCTCGGTAAAAGGAGGAGTGCTTGCAACAAACAAACGATGGATTCGATTTGCTGTTGTCAGCCATTGAAAATGAACCAACGGGCCTGGCTTTTTTTTTTTAGACTTTCTTTCACCTCACTTATTTCTATTGACTTGCACATGTTATAAAGATACTGCTGATCTTTGCTAATATTATTTGTCACAACCTTATGTAGAACGTTTGGTAAGTTATTCTGTCTGTCATTAAATTTGACAATTTGCAACTCGTAACAATTTAAAAGTTCTTTCCCAATGTTGCCACTAAATGCAGTAGGTCCTGAAGTGGTGCCATCTAAATGCAATACTAAATTTCTCAATGGTAGTTTATTAAAATATACACACTAACCATTGAACTGGATATCCCAAATGCAGTTCCAGCAATCTTATACACCATTGTTCACACCAGTATTTACATTAGTTCCATCAGAGCCAATAGCTAACACATTATCAAGTGATATTTTTTTTCCATCAAAAAAATCTATAATAGCATTCTTGATATTATATAAATCCAGACATTTTATTTCTAAAAGTATTGAAAATATTATGATCAAATACCAATACCTAAATACCAATAAAAAGCCTAAAAATGCACAATATAAGTTCTTCAACGGAAAAAGAATGCCAAAAAAAACTTGATTACTATTCTATTTTTGTTATATCATCTAATGGTAACAATTTATCACAATTTAAAATAAAATTTAATAATTTTAGAACAAAAATCACTAAGTAATTTAATAACAATAAAAAAAAGCCTAAAAGTGCACAAATATGGTAAAATAAGGTCTTTTAGCAACAAATGAAGATAAAACTAAGTGAGTTTTTTTTTTCCGATTTAACTTTTATCGTTCACGAGCAACAATTTACACTACTCATGGTTAAATTTTATAACCAAATTACTATGTAACTAAATAATGATAAAAAGCATAAAAATATACAAATATGGTGATTTTAGGCCCCCTGGCGGCAAAGGAAGACATAGAAAAATCAAAAAATTTTTATCCAATCTACTTTATATTATTCAGAGGCAACAAATTATCACTATCTAAAGTCAACATTTTTTCAATGATCTACCCTAATATATATATATATATATATATATATATATATATATATATATATATATATATATATATATATATACACACGTAATATATACGTAATATATACGTAATATATATACATATATATATATACACATATATATATATTTATATATATATATACATATATATATATAAATATATATATATATATATATATATATATATATATATATATATATATATATATATATATATATATATATATATATATATATATATATATATATATATAATTTGAAATGTGTTAATAACCAATATAAATAAAGTAGTAGTCAAACATATAAGCACTGCATATGAAACATTTATTTCTTTTATTTGTTACCATTAGTAATTTTAATGAAGTAATTTTAATTAAGATACACTAAATTTATGTTTGATATTTTTTAGCACAAGAGGCCTTTCAAAAAACTACTGATGATTTTTTGAAAGGTCTCTAGTGCTAAAAATATTAAACTTAAATTTAGTGTATCTTCATTAAAATTACTTAATAGAAACAATAAAAGAAAGAAATATTTCATATGCAGTGTTTATATGTTTGATGTTTGACTAATACTTTATATATATATATATATATATATATATATATATATATATATATATATATATATATATATATATATATATATATATATATATATATATATATATAAAATACCAACCATGGGAGACTTAATCTATTAGCTAGTCAACGAACAGCATTCATTGGAGCAACTATTAAAGAAGGTGGAGTTGCTCTGGAAAAAGCAAATCTTTCAGTTAAATGCACATGAAAAGCAGTATAAGAAGTAAGGAAGAATCAACTAAGGTTAAATTTAAAGCACTAAAACATTCATCTGTACATTGAAATGTAGCATTGGGATGGTAAACTGGTTTTAGACTTCAGAAAAGAAAACAAGGAAAGATAAGATGCTTCAGTATCAGACATGCCAGACTTTGAAGAAGACAAATTTCTTGGAATCTAAGTAATCATAAATACAACAGGGAAAGAGCAAGCTTGAGCTACATTTGAACTTTTAAATAAGTAGGACATTTCAGGAAATGTAAGATCCTTTGTTTTTGACACTGCACTTAGTATCTTTGGGTATAAAAGTTGAGTGTAAATGATCTGTCAGAGTGGGCTGTAAAATTAATTCAAGATTTTATATGATGGAAAATGGTGAATTGATTATTTCAAATAATGAAGAACAGTTTTTATTACAAGCTGTTAAATTTTACTTTAAAAAAATATGACTTACATGTAATTTACAATTGTACTAACTATATTGTTACTATTATTATGTATTTTACAATATTTTATAATACCTTTCAGTTCCAATAAACTTAATCTTCCCTTTTTGTTAAACTGTACTGCATTATAAATATTTTTTTATGATTTTAGTATTGAAAACTAGTTATTTCTTCAGTAAATTAGATATTTACATTGGGCAGGGGTCGAAACATCATCAAATGATCTAAAATTTTGTGCACATTCATATTTTGCTAAACGGAACAATGTATTAGGAGTGCATTATGTAATATATATATATATATATATATATATATATATATATATATATATATATATATATATATATATATATATATATTATATATACACACACACACACACTCCTAGTCGGCGCTTATGGGGACATGTTTTTTTTGTTCCCGTTTTGTTTTGTTTTTTTCCTTTTTCTATACTATTTTTATCATAAATATAATTATTTTTTAATTTTTATCATATTTTTATTTTTATTTATACATATTTAAATTTATTTTTTCATTATAAAATATGTTTTTTATATTTATTTTTGTTATTTTTATTTATTATTTATTATATTTCATTTTTATTTTCAACTGTTTACAAAAGCAATTAATTACAGTAATATAACCATATTTAAACCTTACCGTAACTCTAAGCCTGACCTTGATGTTGACCCAAATCAAACCTCAGTAGATGTAGCAGCACTCCGCTGCAAGTCAGGCTATTTGATAGTCGATGTAGTTACTTTTTGTTATCTATAAAAGTTGCCTACGGGGACATTTTTTTTACAAAAAAATGATGCTTACGGGTACACTAAAATGTCCCCAATATACTAATGTCCCAGTAAGTGTCCATAAGTGATACTATAGGTGTGTGTGTGTGTGTGTATATATATATATATATATATATATATATATATATATATATATATATATATATATATATATATATTATGCTGTAGTTGTGTAGTGATAGAGCGCTTACTTCATAAGCGAGAAGTTTTTGTTTTTGACCCCTACTACTTCCCTTGCAGTAATGTTCTTAACTTGTTTCTCTGCACAACGACTTTGTCCTTTAAGGCTCCTGTTTTGGAGTTAATGAGTTGAGAGAGGGTTGTAACTATGATAAAGTGTATCCTCATCTGTAGCGGTCTTCTCAACCTTGGGAGTTGAATATCATAAAAATATAAATAATTTATAAAGAATAACAGATTTCAATATTGAAATTTTTCTATAAAAATCTGTAAAAAAAAAATTAGAAAAATTATAAATTTAAGGTAATCTTTAATATCTCAAATCTTGATATTATAATATCTATTTTGCATAGTTGCTAAATAATTAACAAAATGAATTTGAGATTTCTCAAAAAGTTTTAATTTTGGTTTATATTAGACAACAGAACTTAGTTAGACAACAGAACTTTGTTAGAAAATACAACTTTAGGGTGAAAATGAAAACTAGATGTTTTTTTTATTTAGAAGGTTAACAGTCAGAATGTGGAGTTAATCTTCTTTTCATTAAGTCATTAAAAATTTTCATAAAATTATTTAAAAAATTTTTTTATGTATTATTATATTTAGGATTACCAGAGTACAGTGTTTTTAAACAAAAATTAGAGAGCAGATTGCAGATAATACGTTTTTTTGGAAAAGTTATAGCCCAAGTTGTTTTGAGCGAAGAATGCAATATTTCCTTGCAAATTGCAACTGTTCTGGTTAAGCAAGTATGTGAAATTTTACTGGTGATTTTCAAAATATTTTTTTTGTTCTTTTTTAGTCGAGAGCTCTCAAAAAGAACCATAACCTAAAAAACTCCATTAAATTTTTTACCCTGTTATAAAATAATTACTATTTTATGTAATAATTTTATTTCATCAAGTAGTTTTATTTACAATTTTACTAAAATAATTAAGAATTAAAATTTAATCAGTTTAGAACTAAATAATTGTAATTAATTGAAATATGTTAAGTAAAAAACAAATATTGTTTTAAGTTTTTGGAAAAAGTTTGAAAAAAAAAAAATAAAAACAATAATAGCATTCAACTGTTTTATATTAGTCAATTAAAGAGTTAAAAAAAATCAGTCAAAAAAACTTTAAAATTTAAGTTTTAAATAAATTGATTAAACTTTATACAAAATATTTTTAAGAAAAAGATCTGGTAATTGCAATATTTAAAAGTAAAGTAAATTATTCTTTTAATTATTTTTGTTTCTTTATTTGGCTTTATTGGTTAATTGCTTAATTGATTTTATGTGCACATTAAAGCTTACAATTTCAAAGTTTGAAATTGTAAGCTTTAATGTGCAATTAAAACTTACAATTTCAAGCTTCGAGAAGTTTTTACAGTTGTTTCATTTTTATTTTATTTTTTTAATTTGATTTTTTATGCTATATTTTTCTATACAATGCTATATCCAAAGATATTGTTGGCTTAGCATAGAAACAGCCACAAATAGTCACAAGCGTCCGATATTGACCAACATTTTTGCGTACCAAAGTACTACTCAAGCGCAGGTTGAGTAGTACTTTGGTATGCAAAGTTGACGGTGGCAGGATTTGAACTTGTATTGTACAACAGTCCAGATTTTAACTATTTGTATATACAAAATAAAAATATAAGGAAGTGAAGGAAAAATATGTTTTTTTACTTATTCTTAACCACTGTGGCAGAGCCCAATATATGGTCTTGTAGAATACCTGGAAATAGTTATATTAATTAATATTACCAGTTATTCTAAGAGGCAATTAATCAATTTTTTTACTAATTTGTTAAACAAATCAGTTTTTTTGGAAACTAAATGTTGAGCATTATGAAATATTTTTGTTTTTGTAAATTCTTTATTACTTGACTGTTACACATTTCTATAATATTTTTGGGGTTAAAAAACTAGACTAATAAGAACACTTAAGAACAGTCACAGTAAAATGATGAGACTTAATCAAATGATGAGTAACACAAGAATGAATCCTTTGCAAAATTAGCATCTTAGCAGATGTTAATTTTGCAAAGGATTTGATATATGGTTTCCAAGAAAGATCTAATGTAAGAGTTAATTTAATAAAATACATTACAGTTCATAAATATAGAAAGACCTATATTGTTGTGATAACAATTAGCTGAAAAAAATTATTTTTAATCTGAGTTAAAGTTCACCAGCCACTGAGAGCCCCCTCAAATTCCCCCTCCAAGCAATCAAAGAGTGTTGGCTTCTTATCAAGACCAGAATAAATGGTAGTATTATCAACAAGCAGTGCCTTAGATGTGGGAATTTCTGGAAGATTGTTAATGTAAATTATAAAAAAGTCTCAAGATCTTATCCCTGGCTAAAGGCCAGGGACAAGACCTTGAGAAACCCTTATTGATGATCAGAAAGTAAGTTATTAAATTCAAGATGAGAGATTAAGTGTTTGTTAATTAAAGACTCAAAAACTTATGATAGGGAGAAGACTAATGGGATGGTAGTTAGAGGAGTCAGATTGTTCTTCAGAATTTTTGAAAATAGGGATACCAGATACCAGCAGGCTGGAAAGCAAGACTCTGATAGGCACTTGTTAAATAGTTTTGAAAGTATAGTTGGCAGCTCCAGAGAATGCTTCTGCAAGATTATAACAGGTATATAGTCCAGGTATACTAGCTGTAAAATCTGTACCATATGAGATATGAGGAATAACAGATTTTCCCTTATTAATAGACACTGGTAAAGATTCTCCAGAAGTCTCTGAAGCCTAATTTTTGAGATGATATATTCGATTTTGGAACCTGAGAATAGCCGGCTTTGGCGTTAGACAAAATCTTTTTACAATGGTTTCTAGCTATAGTAAACAGATGTCTATTTTCTATAGAGTTATTTTGGCAATAGATATGGAAGTAATGGTCACGACTGGAAATCACACTGGTCACAGCAGTGCAATGAGAGGAAAACCATGGAGAAGAGTGAGGCTTGACTTTAATTTGTCGAGAAGAAATAAAAGATTCCATGCCAGCCTGAATCCAAGAAGTTACATAATAAGCACATTTGTCAGCAGGAAGATGAAAGATTACTACCCTAAGGCCATCACAAGGAAAATCATGGAATGAGTCCTAGTCAACTTTAAAGTAGTTGTAAGAGGTACAATAATAGGGAAATTTTTATGATGGAGAAGAATGAGATAATAGTTTTAATGAGATCAAACAATGATCAGAAGCACCTAAGGGTGAATGTGGAGAAACTGAGCACTGACTAAGATCAAAAACAAGACATAAGTTGAGTAGAGAAGGTAAATGATTCTGATTGTCTGGAATGCAAGTTTGAAAGTTGACTATTTGTGTTAGAGGTTGAGAGAGGCAAAAGTTGGAACCCTTAACATCTGCAGAATTACTGACACTAGAACTAAGCCATTCAGTGTGATGAGCATTAAAGTCACTAATAATAATGATGTTGACTGAAGGATGAAGAGAAAGGGCTTGAAGGATGAAGAGAAAGGGCTTGAAGGATGAAGAGAAAGGGCTTGAAGGATGAAGAGAAAGGGCTTGAAGGATGAAGAGAAAGGGCGTGGTCAATTAGATCAGAAATAAGATAAAAAAGAGTGCAGTCTTGATATGAAGGAGAACAACATAGAACAATGAGAAAGGTGATAGAGTGAAGTGGTGCTAAACGAAAACACATAAAGGAATAGTCTGGATTCAAACCTAGTTTCCTGATAAACGGGTGATTTTTCATGAATGTAGATGCCGAGGCCAAACATGTGGCTATTGGATTCTTCATGAGTTAAAGAAAGATAACTATCACTAAGATCACAAGAAGAGACCGAACTCAAATTAGTCTCACAAAGAGCAAGTAGGTCAGGTGAACTTTGCAAGAGATAAGACTCAACAAAAGAAAAGTTATTTTGAAGACCACCAATATTAGTGAATAATAGATTTAGAGAACTTGATAATTATGCTTTTTTTTATGTTTTATAGTTTTTGATACTTTAGTCATTTTTTAAATTGATTAAGAACTTGACTCAAGCTCAGATTGTACATGTACACTATTTAATTTTCCATGCTATATCCTTATTACTATTAATAAACCTTAAGTCGTAATAAAGGGCTCCAAATGTGATCTCTACATTTTCTTTAGAGAAAATTGTTAAAGTCATATATATATATATATATATATATATATATATATATATATATATATATATATATATATATATATATATATATATATATATATTATATATATATATATATATATATATATATATATATATATATATATATATATATATATGTATATATATATATATATATGTATATATAAATGTATATATGTATATATAAATGTATATGTATGTATATATAAATGTATATGTATGTATATATATGTATATATATATATATATATATGTATATGTATGTATATGTATGTATATGTATATGTATATATATATATATATATATATGTATATATGTATGTATGTATGTATGTATATTTATATATATGTATGTATATATGTATATATGTATGTATGTATATGTATGTATGTATGTATATTTATATATATTATTATATATGTGTATATATGTATTTATATATACACACATATATATATATATATATATATATATATATATATATATATATATATATATATATATTTATATATATATATATATATATATATATATATATATATATATGTATGTATATATATATATATATATATATATATATATATATATATATATATGTATATATATATTTATATATTTATATATATATATATATGTATGTATATATATATATATATATATATATATATATATATATATATATATATATATATATATATATATACATATATATATATATATATATATATGTATATATATAGTAGTCAAAAAAGACTTTAATGGTAAAAAAAAACCTTTCAGTGCTTTTATTTAACATTTAAGCAACATCAACAATTAAGCGACATTTTAATGTTGTTCAAAATGCGCAAGTACATTAAGTAATATTGTTTTTTAAATAACCACTATAATTATGAATAGAAAGTTTTTTTATTTAATGGTGTTTTTGTTTTTGAAAATTTTTTTTTATTTAATGGTGTTTTTTTATTAGGAAAAATCCACTTGCAAATAAGTAAAACATGCAAGGAGTGTTGCTGCATTGACTATCTTATATCCTACTGCTACAGGGAAGTGCTGCTACATCAACTATCTTATTAAGAACTTGTTTATCGCAGGAGCCTGAAAACTTTTAATGTTTTAAAAATATTTCAAAGTATCGCGTTGTAATTAAATTTAATTTTAAATCGCGTTAAAAATTATTTGAACTAATTAAAAATAAAAATTATTAAAGGAACCTAAATTTGGTGTTTGGAAAAGTATATATTTCCTTAAAATTTATTTCTTAAAACAATCTTATATTTAAAATAATCTTTTGTTTGTTTATCACAATTTATTTTAATTTTTACATATTTAATGTAGTATTTATTGTTTATGCAACACAATGATCTTTTAGTAAATATTATAAATAATTTATAAATAGATTTTATCACTTACCAATAAGATATTTGTAAATGTAATTTATGTTCAAAAATGTATTCAAAAATGTCAAAAGAACTTTACATGATATTGAATTAATAAGAAACTTTTAAATACATTTGTGAAAAGAATTCTCTCAAACAATTCTCATTTTTTTATAAAAAAAAAAAAAGATTTTAATTTGCTTTCGCATATTATAATCTATGATGGAGAAACATATTTAATGTAATGTATTAGCAGACTATAAGAAAAAAACTTTATTAAAAATTGCATAATTGTTTTACATTCATTTGAAATTAAATTTTACATTCAACATTTTACTATTTTACATTCCTACAAAACAAAATTTAAATTTTTAAAATCATATTTAATTCAAAGTCTTTTAAAATTAATTTTTTTTTTTTTTATAAAACAATTTTTTTTCTTTAAAAAATTCTCAGTTGCAGTTAAGGGTTGTCCATAAATTACATCATACAGTTTCTGACCCCCTTTCCTTCCTCCCCCCTCTCCTTACTAGAGCATGATGTAATTTATGGACTACCTCTAAATGCTTTTTTTACCTACAGCTTTTTTTACGACTTAATATTTTCTGTATAAATGTTACATAAACAATATTAAAAGATAATTTAAATATTCCAAATAAAATGTTTTCACCTAACTGAACGCTTTTGACATTTACATTTTACAAAAAAGTTTTTGTTTAACTGAACACTTTTAACATTTACAAAAAATGCGAGCTGCGTAACACTTCTTAACAAGACTTGTCAAAGTATTTTTTTTAATGAAAAATTTAGTTCTATTACTTAATCTCTAAATCCTTAAATAAAATTTGTAAAAAAATAAAAATAAAATAGTATTTTTGTTTAAACAATAAAACATTTTAGTTTTTATTTAGAAAATGTTTTTTTGATTACGTTTAAACGCTCGTACAATTTTCTTATGTTCTAATTAATAATAGAAAATGCAGAAATTAAACCTTGACACTTTCAAAATATAGTTATATTATTTTAGATAGTTACTTTTTTTTTATAGAATTCTTGAATTTAAAAAAAACAACAACTAGAACTGCCAATAAAAATCAATAGTCACCCTTTTGGGTGACTGTATTGTATTAAAGGAATATTTTTAGTTGCCTTTCACAAAATTCTGTCACCTGGTACCGTCCAGCAACCATGAGTGATCTATATATCTATCTATATATATATATATATATATATATATATATATATATATATATATATATATATATATATATATATATATATATATATATATATAGTCATTTGTTTTTAAAGCTATGTGTTTTAATTAATTTTAAATTGTGACTTTTTTTAAAATCAAAGCTTCTTGGAAAAGTGGATTCAGCTGTTCCTTCAGGATTTATAAACGATTTAAAGTCATTTGATCATTATTTTTATTCAAATATAAAAGAAAATAGTTTGGATGATTTGAAAATAAACTTTTCAGTTGAACATGAAAATTGTTGGACTGGAAAACTGGAAGAGGTGTTTTTAGATGGCGATATTGAAAAGCTCATTACTGATGGTAATAAGGTTTGTTTTATAATTTTTTTTGTTTTTTCTGAAATATTGTGTTTTAAAAAATAACGTACTAAAAAAAAAGAATTCTTTCGACATGTCTTTTTAAAACTTTAAATGTTTTTAAGAGAAATAACTGTATCATTTAGTTCTGCAGCCTTAAACTAATCTAACAAACAATATCATTTCATATGTTATGGTTCAAAAGAAGCATTTAATCATTTAAGCATTTAATTTAAAGAGTTAATAACTTGTGGGGTTTCCTAAGGCTATTATTATTATAAGACTATTAAAGCTATTTTATTCATTATTTTTATTAATATTATTATTATTGTTTCTTCTATACTTTAATGATCTATGTTTATCTTTAAATCTGATAAATTTAAATCTATTTACAGATGACAGTAATCTTTTTTTATTATTGCAATGATACTATAAAAATTTTCAACTTGTTAACAAACATTAGATAATATTAATAAGTGTTTAGTAAATATCAAACTACCTTTGAATGTGGACAAAACTAAGTTTACATTTTTTTGTAAATTAATTAAGACTGCTGGTAGCTTCATGTTGAAGTTACTAAATCTTATTACAAATAAAACTATTCTCAAAAGGGAATCTTTGGTAAACTTTTTATTTGTGAAAAAAAAGTCTTGAAAAAAATCAAAAAATCTCAGAATGATTTATAAATCTAAACTATTTCTTAATTTTAAATCACAAAAACATTTTTATTATGTTATATTTTCTTTCATTAATGGTTACTTATTATACTATTGCATCTCTTGGGCAAGTACCAATTATACAAAATTAAAAAAACTTTACACTAAAAAAAACATGCATATTGATTTGCATTTGGAGCTAATAGAGCAGAACCTTGCAAACCTCTTCTGTGTGTATTTTTTTAGCCAATTTTTTTGCAGTTAAAATGATACTTTCAAATCTTGTAATTCTATATTCTTCCAAAAAAGTGAAGTTTTTTCAACTTTTTTGTGCATTTACAGGGATCCATGTGTGTTGGTTGTAGCAATTTACTAATGACATTAATTTGAAAAAGTCTCATACTACACAAGCAACGAAAGCTATTGAAATTTTCTAACTGCTCAGCCATCCCCTATTTAAAATTCACGGCCTTGCATCCTGCATTTTTGCTGAAAAAATAGAAGGCCATTTATCCGTTTATATTTACATTCACAAAAACATCTAAATTGGATTTAAAAACGAAAATAAATAATATTTTTTATTTATGAATGCAGTTGTTTAATTCGCAATATCAATATAGATAAGGAATATTACTTCTGATATATAAAAAGTATACTAATGAAGTATTTCTATTTTGTCTTCATAAATACAAAAACATATACAAGGAGAGAAATTATAAACTTTATTAAGATAATTATTTTTTTAAGTAATTTAAAATAATTTTGGAATTTGAACCAAATAAATAACATGTGACGCAAATTTTCTTTTACTTAAACATTAAAATTAGTCTAAAGCAATTAACTCAATTAACAAAAACAAGAAGCCACACAAATTAAAAATATTAAAACTTATTTGAATCTTCGTCTTTTTTTTAAACCAACTGTATTGTCATTATGAACCAAGTCAGTAATAACTTTTCTATTATTGTTGAAGTATATGTTTGAAATAGTGTGGTGAACATCAGCTCGTCCTTTTATCCAATGGGTGAAACATAAAAATGCTCCATGCTTCATTGTAATATTGAGAAAAAGTTCAACTGCTTTTCTGTCTTGCAGTTTTCAACTATTTTAAATATCAAAAACACAATATATGCAAAACCATCACAAACATAATCAATAAGATATAATGATGGAAATATCAGTCCATCTCTTGATAAAATATTCAAATATTATTTATTTTGTGAATTTATTGTAGGGTTACTATAAATGCAAAATTTTTTGCATTTATAGTAACCCTGAGTTTTTCTGCTTTCGAAAGATTATTGATTGCAAATTGTTTAGCAACATCATCTGAAATAGAAAAAAAAAATCCCTTAATAAACTGCAAAACTAATGAAACTGCTTCTAAAATATTTTTAATTGAATAAATAAACAAAATTTATTTAAAACACACAATCATGACATAATGCAAAAAAAATATTCCTAGTTTTACCCTTAAAAGATTTATCTTTGTGTTTGAGTTCAAATTTCTGTTAAGTTGTTTTTTTACAAGGTTTACTAAGTAATATTTATAGTATAAATCTCAAAATTTTTTTACTAACTTTTTTACAATATATCCAGTAATGTACACTGCAACTTCATGGGATTCATCAGAGATTATAATTTTTTTCAAAGTTAAATCTTCTATATCATTTAAAAATTCATCAGATTGTTTCGTCTCATCAACTTTGATATCATTTTCTATAATATTGATTGATTCTTTTGCCAAATTTTTTATTTTTATTATTCTTTCACTATATATAACATCCTTCAAGTTTACCAGTTACCAGCCACCACTCATTTGGCAATATTTGCCAAAACACTTTTATTTTATATAAATAAAAGTGAAAATAAAATTTGTAAAGCTTAAGATGCTTGAGCTGAGAAGGTAAAGTTTTCACAGTTAGAAATTTTTGAACTCTCCCAAGAAAACTTCTGTTCCATTGCACGCAAAACTCAGGCTTTTTATCACTTTGAATCACTGCTCTTCCAGTTCTGTTACTAAAATAAAATTGGTCTATTGGTTTGGAGATTGTCCACCACATGTTAAAAAGATGCAACTGGAAGCATCTTTGGAATTCGGAAGATAAGATTTAGTAGCAGCTGTAGTAGTTTCATGAAAAATGTCAAGTGCAATCTGAACATTCTGTTTGAATTTGCCTGGGTGTAAAACTTTATTGCAAAATCTAGGAGCTTTTCTTAACTTTGCATCTAAGTTTTCATCCTTTTTGTAAACAGTGTGCAACATTTTCCAGGAAATTTCACCTGACTTAAAAGCAATATCATCAAAAAAATAACAAAAATTGAGTTCAAGAAAAATAAATCTTTTACTATTTAACATATTATTACTAACATTTTTTATCAGGTGTACAACATCAAAAAATGAACTTTTTGTGATTGAAAATTTATAAATGAACTTTGACCATTTGGATCATGTAGCTTTAATAACTTTGAGTAGGTTGAAACATACAATACCTCTAAAACCACTCTTAGTTAAAATATCTAAGCAGTTCAAAATTTCATCTTTTAACCACTCACTGTCAACTGGCAAAGCTTTAATAATGCAGGGTATATTTTCTTTGAATGCAATTATTATAAAACACAAAATACCTCTATGAAGTTCATTCTTATTATTGGTATCAATAAGTTCTCCTCCACAATACTCTGCGCATTCTTGCAAATATATTTCATCAAATTAAACAATAATATCATTTGATAAAGAATTATTTTCCATCAATAATTTTGAAACTTTCAACAAATCAATTTTACCTTCTTTTATCTTGTTTAGAAGGAAAACTGAACGTAAGGTTAACTGTTCAAGAAGAAGTTTAAGTGATTGCATTGAAGTGAAGTAAAATGTAGCAGTTAAACATATTGGATAACATTAGCTGAATAGGCTTGAATTTTAAATTGATTTTTTTTATGTTTATCTAAAATCATGTTTTCTGCTTTAAGATATGAAGGAAAGTTTTCATTTATGCTTTTCTTACTAAGTTTACAATTGTTCCTATGTCTTAACCAATATGGCAAAGATATAGGAAAACTTTCAAGAAACAATTTTATGTGTAAGTCTTTATCAATCTTGATAAAGATCTGCACATTAAATTGTTGAAACATGAAAGATCTCATGTAGTAGCCTCATGAGAGGCTACTACATTAGTTTGCTGAGTTTCGACAGCCAAAGTAATTAAAGTGTCATGGATGGCACTAATTTTATAATGGATTGCTTTAACACGCCTTATTCTTGCTTCCCAATCTGTCACTAAGCTTTTTTTATAGTATTTAATCCCAAGTGATCAGTTAAAATTATCCATTGATGAACAGATGCTGAAAGTAATGTGAACAGCCTCTGAAGTACTTTAAACAACGTGACTGATTTTACAGATGACTTAGCGACATCGCATAGTACAAAATTGTAGCTATGACAGGCACATAATAAATAAACAGCTAAGGAAATGTCCAGAGATGAACCCCAATATTTTTTCTTTCATGTTCGCCCTGTTGTCAAAACCAGTCAGTTGATTCATTCACAATTAAACATTCTATGAAATGTTCTTTCACTGATATTTTATTTTCATCTAATGATAAATTAGTTATTCTTTAGCTAAGGTAATCTCTATAAATTTAAATATTTAAATAACAAATTAATAATAATAAAGGCCAACCATATGCTTTTGTTGGACAAACTAAGGCTAACCATATTCTTTTGTTGGGTTAACTAAGGCTAATCATATTTTTTTGTTGATTCAGTTAACTTTTTGAAAATAGATATTGTAAATACTTTTCTACTTTCAGGTTGTTTATAATACTTTTTTAAAAAATAAAAAAATTTAATGATTAAAAAAAATGTATTTGTTTTATTGCTATCGTAGTTTCTGTAATTTTAATAATATAATTATACTTAGTTTTAACAAAAGTTATTTTAATTTTAACAAGTTTTTTCTTTTCTTTAAACATGACAAAAGTTTTAAAGTAAAGCAATAGTAATTTGAAATAATCAAAGTTAAATGTGGTGTTACCAATTTCTAGGAATGTTTTCTTACATTCAAATTTATATGGCTGTTAGTATGTCTTCTGATTTTATACCTTTTTATACTGATAGCAATAACAATGCTTTTTAGTTAAAATAGAAATCGTTTTTTTATTCTTATTGTTTGAAAATTTGTTTAAAATTTTTTTTATGCAAAAGAAATTTGTTAAAAGTGTAAAAAATAAATACTAATTCAACGCATGTAATCATTTCCAAGTAAATGATTATATGCATACAAAAAGATTTAAGTTCATGTTCTTCTAGTGAACGAGACTTTAGACTTTATTTTATCATACTTGTGTTAGGCTATGATTTTTTAAATTTCAAACAATGATGTAATTTTTTACATCATTACGCTGTTTTAACTTTTTGCAATACTTAAACAGCTTATGGAATTTTGATAACTTTTTAAAAAAAAAACCTTTAAAACTTTGGATGTGAAATATTTTTTTTTAGTTGATATATAAAATTGAGCCAGGGTTTATAAAAATTGAGCCAGGGTTATAAAAATAAATTGATTTGAACATTTTGTTTACTGCAGTTTTTCAACAATTCTTTGACTTTGACACCTGGCAAAGCAAATTTTTTGAATTTGAAACAGAAATTAAACACTTTATTAAAAAGTGTTTAATTTCTGTTTCAAAACTTTTAATTGATTTCTTGATAAGTAGTCTTAAAAAGAGTAATGAAATAAAATAGAATTATAAAATAGATTTAATTCTAATAAAATGAGGAAATAAAAAATCAAATTTTTAACATAGTAATATAGAGAGATCATAAAAATATTACTTATAGTACAAGTACTAATTTTAAATAAACATGAAAATATAAACTTATAAAAAAAAATATGAAAGTATAAAAGTAAAAAAGTATAAAATTTAAATAAACATAAAAATGAAAAACTAAAAAAGAAAAAACAGTACAATACTTAACAACCAGTACAATACTTAACAACCAGTACAATACTTAACAAACAGTACAATACTTAACAACCAGCACAATACTTAACAACCAGCACAATACTTAACAACCAGTACAATACTTAACAAACAGTACAATACTTAACAACCAGTACAATACTTAACAACCAGTACAATACTTAACAACCAGTACAATACTTAACAACCAGTACAATACTTAACAACCAGTACAATACTTAACAAACAGTACAATACTTAACAACCAGTACAATACTTAACAACCAGCACAATACTTAACAACCAGTACAATACTTAACAACCAGTACAATACTTAACAACCAGCACAATACTTAACAACCAGTACAATACTTAACAACCAGTACAATACTTAACAACCAGCACAATACTTAACAACCAGTACAATACTTAACAAACAGTACAATACTTAACAACCAGTACAATACTTAACAACCAGTACAATACTTAACAACCAGTACAATACTTAACAAACAGTACAATACTTAACAACCAGTACAATATTTAAAGATAAAATTTTATGTAATAAAAATAAAATAAGAGGTTTGAAATATCTAAAACTAAATATACTTATTTCATTTATTTATATATACTTATTTAACATATAATATTGTTATATATCTAAGATATAATATTAGAGGAAAAGTAGATTATAATAACATACAGTAACAATATAATAAATGATGTTGTAATAATATTATTATAATATATTATAACATATTATATAAATATATTATAATAATATAAATTATTGCAGTAATAATAGTAGACAATAAAAATAAAAACTTCAATTACTAATATACTTATATTAGTAATAATAATATAAATAATAGTAGTAGCAGTAGTAGTAGTACTAGTAGTAGTAGTAGTAGTAGTAGTAGTAGTAGTAGTAGTAGTAGTAGTAGTAGTAGTAGTAGTAGTAGTAGTAGTAGTAGTAGTAGTAGTAGTAGTAGTAGTAGTAGTAGTAGTAGTAGTAGTAGTAGTACAGTCCTACACTCCTCTACTTACAGTAGAGGAGTGTAGGAATTACGACTTATATAATAAAAAGTTAAATAGACTGTTTTTGAAGTTTATCTAGTTTGACTGTTTATCTAGAGTTGCAAAAAAAGTATGAATTAGAAAAAGCGAATTTAGCTTTGGTCAATTTGACATTAAAATTTTCTTTATTATAAACTTCTTGTAAAAATTGCTTTTAAATTAAAATGTATCATTTCATTTTTAATAAAATAAGGTCAACATTTATGGGAAATGAGTAAAAAAAACTCAACTTTAACAAAAACTGATATAAAGTATACTTGGTATAATAAAAGTTAATAATAAGTTGAGTAGAAACATTTATCTTAGTAATCTAAGGGTTGTATCGTATATTAAATTATGTTTGTATTTTCAGGATGAATACTTGGATCGTGTTGCTAAGTTTAAGCTATTTACATCTATTAAAAAGGAAATTGATGTTTTCAAGCAAGGCTTTTTTTCAGTAAGTTCACTCTCTACACATACACACACAGATATATATATATATATATATATATATATATATATATATATATATATATATATATATATATATATATATATATATTATTTATGTGTGTATAGCACATTCCTGCAGATGTGATAAGTATCTTTAATGTGGACGAATTTTCTTTGCTGTTAAATGGAGTGACAAAGATTGATGTTCAAGACTGGAAAAAACATACATTGGTAGACTCTTATTATGTTGTTTTTGTTATTTTTTATTTTTTTATTTTTTTTTGTGCGTTATTTAGTTAACAAAAAAATTTTTTTTGACAATTGTGTATGTTTTAAAGTATTATATAGTATAAAGGTTTGAATGAGCACTCCCCTGTCATAAAATGGTTTTGGAAAGCAGTGGAAGACATGATAGAAGAAGAAAAGGCTTTGTTACTAAAATTTTGCACCGCATCGCCATGCGTTCCTGTAGGTGGATTTTCTAATTTCAAGGTAAATATTACTAAAGTTGCAGTGTAGTTTTTATCAGTCAATTAAACCAGTGGCATAACTATAGGATGGCGGGGTTGGCAAAATGGGGTCCTATGGAAGCCGAAACTTTAGCTCTTAGAGTCACGAGCTTAGAAGTAACTTAACATTTTTAACAAAATTTAGTAAAAATTATAAAACTTATATAAGTATTTGAAATCAAATAAAGTTAGAAACAACTGAAGACCATATTTTGATAAAATATACAGATGCGCATATAAGTATAAAGATACGATACATAAACTGAAGATTATTAAGATTTAAACACATTTAAAAGAAATATCGATCACTTTTAGAATTTCAACTACGATAACAATAAAGATGTTTTTAATACTCTAAGTGGGCATCCATGGGCAAGATGTTAAGATGTTAGCTTAAGAGGTTTTTTAAAAAGTGCTAACGAAATCTATTCTATTAAATTGCAAATCGGATGAAAGAAGCTTTTTTTTGTTATTGGTTTTTGGTTGCAAAAATCTACAAACTATGGACCTCTAAAGCACTTCAGCCGATCTTTTAAATGTCATAAAACGTTTGAAAATTTGAGCATACTTTATCGAGTATTGAACATCATTAATAATCAACTGAAATTGCGTTTCCTTCCAATGAATGAAATAATTTCAATTTCAATTTTTCACTTTGCAAAATTGAAATGACACTTCTTCTTGAAATGAAAATCTAAATTTGTTGATGTATGTAAATAAAAAAACTGAAAAAATCTGAATCATTTGCCTGGGAAATCCTCAGTTTTCGATCTACAGACAAAAAAAAGGCTTCATGTATTAGAAAACTTCCTTATTTAATAATAATAAAGAATCATTTTATGTCGTACAGCTTTCCTGAATTATGTACTGCATTAATATTACTTTTGTATGTGACTACAGCTATGCTGAAAGATCATTTTCAAAACTAAAATTATTAAAAATCTTTTTAAGAAACTACATAGAGCAAGGCAGGCTACTTAATTAGGATATTTTCTTTATTTAAAATTTAATGGTCCAGTCTTTAATGTCGTCAACATTAATGTCGTTATTATTACTTTTGCGAAACAGAAAACTCGGCGAAAAAAATATAGTTATAAATATCTTATAACAATTAAATATGTTATTAAAAATATTTAATGTATATACTTTTAAAAATTAAATTTTTTAGATACTTAACAAAAATGAATATTAGTTACACTGCTAGATAATTTCTTAAGTGATTTATCAAAATCACTTAAAAAGTTATCTTTTATTCAATAAATTTGCCAAGGGCCTCAGATGTTATAGTTGCGTCACTGAATCGAACTTTTATTTCTTTAGCTTTTTTAATTTTTTCAAATTTGATGCTTTAAGATTTGGTTGTTTTACTATTTTTACTTCAAATGCGACTTAAATAAATTTTGTTAAACATTGTTTTGTTGACGGCCAACATTGTTTCACAGGGTCTCGGTGGGTCAAATTGGTTCACTATTCAAAAACATTATGGCAAAGATAAAGTATGTAATTTCTCGATTTATTTGTGTATGATATTGTGACGTATTTACTTTATTTGCAATATATTTACTTTGTTTAAAATATTTTTATATATGTGAAGCTCCCGGAAGCTTCGACTTGTTTTAATACGTTGCAGTTGCCTGATTACTCAAGCGAGAAGATTCTTCGTAAGAATCTTTTAATTGCAGTACGTCATGGAAATGAAGGCTTCGCATATGTATAAATTAACTTATTTTATTTCGACTGACAATGGATGTCACAAACAACAACTGATATTTTATTCTGATTTCCGATGTTATCAATGATAAGAAATATCTGACATAGATGTTACCAATCAAAAAAGAATACATTAATTAACTGTCAATATTTGCAGAATAAACAATATTTTAAATAAAATATATAAATAATACAAGTATTTAAAGTTTTTAAATATTATAATTTAATATGAATATGCATTTTTTTAAATATTAGTTAAAAAATTTTAACAAATAATTTTAAATAATTAAAAAAAAAACTAATTTTATGGAGTTTTAATTTTTAGCACTTTAGTGTAGTAAATATTCTATAACAAAAACAAACTTCTCTTTTTTGAAGAAAGTACGCTTTAAATCATTTCAACTATTACGGTTGCCTTCAGCTCTCTTTAATAAACGCAAACTAAAATAAATACGCTAATGTATAACTGGTAACACTTGGTTTGAAAACTAGGGACATAAAACTTAAAACAACATTAGTTTATAATTAAATTTGCGAATATAGACTAGTGATATGCGAATATTACGAATAACTGGTGATAACTATAGACTATTGATAACATACAACAATAACCATAGAGGTAAATTAAGATGATGATTGTAATCTACCTATAGTCTGTCTGGTAAAATGTTATACGCCATTAAAAGGAGGCCTTGTAATCAAGGTGGCCTAATATTTTTGACAATTTTTTTTCTTTTAATGAAATACATATTTATAAAAATTTCACTTTGAGGCAATTCCGGTTCCAGTCGGAATTAAAATATTTTAGGCCGTGATTACAATATTTTAAGACGTGACACAAAATGAACTATAGGTAAACCTAAGTAATTTTATTCGCAGTAATTAATTATGTAAGGATTTTTAGAATTTTAGGAACACTGTGGTGCAAAAAAAGTTGCTACCCAGTTTTGGGTAACAAACTAGCTCTTTTTTTTGTCAAAAATGACACCTGCCTCTGAGAATAGTCTCATTTTTAATGTTTCTTAAATTTTAAATAATAAGTATACAATGCCTAATACAGTAAATATTTCAATTTTAACCTAAATGGAAAAATAAAAAACAAAGAAATAATTTTAAATATAAATGTTATGCAGGTTAAAACTTTCATTAAATAAAATTGAGGAACAAATAAAAACAACATATTATATTTAAATGAAACAAGAATCGATGTAACGAAATAAGTTATATACACTGGCGAGCAAAAAAAAGTGAACAGTACAATTTTTCAGTAAATTATGTATTATTAATCAATTAAAAATATAATACATAAAATATAACATATCGCTTATGTTAAATACATATACATACACATATATACGACTCATTTTGAAAAAAAAAGTTAATATTTTGTGTGGCCACCACCATTTTTGAGGTATCGTAACCCAAACTTGTTTTATGGCTGCCCAAAGATCATCC
This sequence comes from Hydra vulgaris, assembly GCF_038396675.1. Taxonomy (NCBI): domain Eukaryota; kingdom Metazoa; phylum Cnidaria; class Hydrozoa; order Anthoathecata; family Hydridae; genus Hydra; species Hydra vulgaris. The sequence goes on from NC_088928.1 coordinate 10,839,577, forward strand.
AAAGATGAAATATTATTTTTATGGACCTCTTTATCCATATAGTCCCACAAATTTTCAATAGGATTAAGGTCTGTAAGAAGAGGTACTTTTTTACATGGGTGTATTTTGAACCCCTGATCTTTAAGACGCCTCGAAATTGTCATACAGCACGCCATAAAAAGGCAAGGTTAGCTTGGGTAAAATATAATAAAAACACAGACTGGACAAAAATATTATGGTCAGATGAATCACGATTTTGTTTGCATTTAGATCGTCCACAGATGTGCATTAGACGTAAGAACGAACAATTAAATCCAGTTCACTTTTTTTTGCTCGCCCGTGTATATATACTGTAGGCTATAAATATACATTATGTAGCCAAAATACTGAGGTGCAAGGTTTCACTTTCAATCTTAAAAGCAAAAAATTTTGGCCGGAGTTTTAATACTCCTTATAAAAAGTTGGCTGAAGATACCCTTGATAAAAAAAAAAATTCAATTGTAAATTAACAAATCTGTTATGTAAAAGTTTTTCAGGATGAAAACAGATTTTAACATTAAAAATTAATATTGATAACCCAGATCTTCATAAAAATAGACTTTTTTTTCTCTCTAATTAGAGAGAAAAAAAAAAGTTTATTAGTTTAAAGTTTTATTTTTTAAGTTTAAAAGTTTAAAAGTTTATAAATCCGATATAAACAGGTTAAATAATACCTTTACATATATTAGTAATGATGCTAAGAATATTAGCATCATTACTAATATATGTAAAGGCATTAATAATTAGATAATGTCCTATGTAGCCAAGCTGTTGATAAACTAATATCAAATGTTTTAATATTACTAAATGATATTGCATCTGACCATAGACCATTATCATTATCGCTTATAAATAGTATACCTGCTACAATAAACAGTTCTGTGCTAAAAGAACCACCCAGAATGCCATATTGGCAAGCTTGTGACTATTTCATTTTAGCTCAATAAGAATAAAGGACAGATTATTTACTTCAAATTGTAAAAGTGCTATTCAATATTTTTAATAGTTCTATATCACATGAATCTTTTGCTTCTAAATTACTTAAAGTAAAATTATAAAATGTATGCAACCTGCTGGGGCTGACATAATACCTCAAAATGGTATTAAAGTAAATTCGGAATTCAATGTTACCGGATGGAATGACTTTGTTTCACACAATTATGAGATTGCCAGGGATGCATTCACGCAATGGGTAATAGATGGGGAACCTTAACATGGAGTTATTAGAGAAAGAATGAAAAAAACTCGAGCAATATTTAAACTTGCTTTTTGGTACTTTAAAAATTATGCAGAGCAAATTAAGGCTGATAAATGTGCAGATAATATCAATAATGGTGATCCTAAAAAGTTCTAGGACAGTGTGTATAGAAAAAGAAATAAAAAAGGCAACCAATTATGTTCCTAGTATTGGTGAAGTTACTGGTGACAAAGACATTGCCACGAAGTGGGAAATGCATTTTAAAACATTGTATAAATCAATTAATGCTGACCAGCATAGATTACATTTTGAACAGAAAGCGCAATCTTTATTGCTTAACACACATAATGAAGTTACCATTATAAATGTTATTAATGCTTTGTGTAAACAAAAAAAAAAGAAAGACTCATGGCACAGATGGCCTGTTTATGAAATCTTTTTGTATATGAAGGACATAGATTGTCTCTCAATCTAAGTTTTATTAGCTATTTTTTTTAATTTTTGCTTGCAATGTGGACATTTGTCATCAACATTTTGTGAAGCTACGATAATACCTCTACTGAAATTTGAAATTGGTAACTTAACAGACGTAAATAGAGCAATTGCAATTTCTCCTTCTTGGTCTAAAATATTTGAAAACATTTTATCAACAAATGAGCTAATAAAATACCTTTAAGAGTTAAGAGTCTCACGATAATGCTGATTATTTTCAGTTTGGTTTTAAGCAAAATCATTCCACAACGTCCTGTACATACTATTTAAAAAAGACAGTTGATTCTTATATTTCTAGAGTTATATTCACATGCTTTATTGATTTCAAAAAAGCTTTATACAAAACTTCTTCATTTGCCTTAGCTGGTTGTGAATAAGTTTTCGTAGACAAATTAAATTATCTAGGTCACACAATTGAAAATAATTTAGCTGATAATACTGATATTAATAGAGAGATTAAATGTTTATACACACGTACAAAAATTCTCAACAGACGATTCAAGAGATGCTCAGTTAATGTAAAAATACAGTTATTTAAGACGTCCGGCCTCTGTCTGTGCGTACTTTTATTTGTTGTCTACAATAAATTGATAAATAAAAATAAAATAAACCAGGCTACATGGAAACCAGTTTAAAAGCAAACTTGACGTAACTTTAATCGCGAGCCGTTTAATAAAACGAAACTGAATTAACTTCAAATTCTAAATTTTGAACGATTAACAAGTAAAAATATTTGAGAATAAATATGTAGTTGAGAATACCTGAGATAAACGAAACTTCTTCGAATAAATTTATCGAGTAAACGATTCATAAAATTTAAAAAAATAACAAAAAAAGATTCAAAATGCGAAGATTTTATAAAAATTTAACTAAGTTAGGTTAAGTGATTGCGAAAATCGTATTAGGTAATAAAAAAGTTTTGCTTATACAATTTGTATTACAAAGAGTTAGTATTTTCACAAATAAAGTTTTTGGTTGTTATGGAATAATAATAGAAATAATAAAAGAGTTCTTTCTAAAATCACTTAAAAAAAAAATGTTTTGTCAAGAAACTTCTTGTTTATAAAGCAAAAATCATTTTTTTTTTACTTCTCTAAAGGTTTTAATGAAAAGTGGTTGTTTCCTATTTAAAATTTAACAAAGAAGTTTATGTTTAATTTTTTTAAATGCAAAAAAAAAAAAGGAATAATGAGGTTAAAAGTCTAGCAATCGTTGTAATTTGTGATGAACGTACTAAAATTAACAAATTAAACCAAATTTTAAAATCTAGTAGTTACTTAGGAAGAATTGGTGTTTACTCATAGTGCTGACATCTTTAAAAATCAAAACTTGTTCAGTATTAAACTTTTATGTTATGAATGAATTGTTATGAATGAACTTTAAAGCACTAAAATTAATATCTTTATTTTAAATAACTTTGTCACTAAAAATAAAAATGTACTTATGAATTTATGTAAAAATAAAGTTATGAAATTTATGCATACCAAAGTGTATAATGAGTAATACAGTCATATAAACAATGACATTTAAAAAAAGTTAAAAAAAAAGACAGTAAATGTACAGAATCTGTTTAAAGAAAAGAAGAAATTCAAAGAAAAAACCATAAGTGTAAAGATTCTGTACATTTATGGTTTAAATATCATTGTTTACATGACTGTAATTCTCATTATCACTTTTTAATTTCATCGCTTTTTTTTAAATATAAATTCATAAATGTTTTTTCTTTTTTCTGTACTTCAGAAAAAAGAAAAAACAACTAGCATTAAATTGCTGATCTATATTAGCATATCTTTTTCTTCATATTCAATATCTTTATAATATTGTTGGGTATTAAGGATATTGTCAATAAAAATTTATCTAAATATTCCTAAAAAGATTATTCATTTTCTTTATATTTCTTTTTGATAAAATTTATGCATATTTTATATCATAAAATTGTATTATCAAAGAAAGTATGTTTTACAATAAAATATTTTTGAGGAATATTAACTTAAAAATTTGTATAATCCACTTTTCTATAGCCATGCTATGCAAGAGTTAATTATTCAAATCTAAATGGTTAATCTTCCTTATCTAAATAAAGAAAATTAACCATTTTTTTTATGTAACTCTGTTTTTTTGTATTGAAAAATAATTAAAAAAAAAGATGCAGAATTATTTTTTAATACATAATTATTTGTACATAAGTATTTATGTTTAACTGTTTCTACTAATTTTTTCAAACATTTTTTTTATTTTTATGGTTTTTATAGTTTTAAAATAAAAAAAGAAAACATCTAAATGTTGATTTAAAACCGATCTGATGCATATATTTTTTTATTTTGGTAAGTTTACTATGTTTTCATTTGCATTGTATAACATCTTTATATTTTACTTAAAAATGTTTATCATAAATTTATTATTCTTCTTAATCTGATCTCTGAATCTATTGGAAAATAAGGGCAATTTTTTCTTAATATTAACACTTCTAACAATAATGCATAGTGAGGTAGCAGGTAGTAGCATATAGCATTTCGTCACTAAAACATGACAAATAAGTAGCAGAAACATTGCAGTTACATTGTATGATTTAGTTTAAAGTTTATTGCATTATGATTTGTAAAATTAAACAAAAATTAAATTTTTTGAAATCAAAACGAATTTAATACAATAAATTTTTATAGATTTTTCATTTGTAAAATCTATTTTAAAAGTAAATATAAAAAACAAAAAAATAATAATTAATTACTTAGTGTAAATATTTATGTCTGTTATAACTGCATTAAAAATTGTAATGTATAACCAAAGTAATTATGTTTTTATTGTTTTTCATAAACATTTTCACTTCCAACAAGGCTGCAAGCAACCACTAATTAGAGTTGAAAGTTACTGGATGAGAAAAGATGAAGATTGTAGAGCAAGATAATGAATAACAGGCGACTTAAAGGATTGCAAATTGTATGAATCAGGAAAGCAACATGAAGGATGCAAATTCAAAAGAGCTGATGTTTGAGGAATAAATCTAGAGGAATAAGAGTTTTTGGAGTACTTAGGAACAGTCACAGAAAAAGGATGAGACTTGATTGAATGACGAGTAACACGAGAATGAATTTTACCAGATGACACAAGAGACGCTAGCGCTTTAGAGCAGTGTCCATTATAGTATCTGTAGAAAAGAGAAAGAGAAGCAACATGACGATGTGATAATGGTTGGAGGTTGGAACATTGTAAACATAGTTGGCTGCAAGAGCATGTCCATTGTAAAAACTTTCTCTCTTTTAGACAAAGTGCAAAAACACATTGTAAACTATGTTTACAATGTGTTTTTGCACTTTGTCTAAAAGAGAAAGGGCATTATTAGAAGATCTGCCTCAGATATGGCAACAGTATTCCATACAAGGGTGGATTTGAGATTTATAGAGATAAAGAATAGAATCTGGAGTAAGAAAGTGTCGAGCTCAATAAAGAAATGCAACCTTAACAGATGTTATTTTTTTTATTGATCGATGTATGGTTTCCAAGAAAGATCGGAAGTAAGAGTTAATCCTAAAAGGTGAAGGGTAGATGACACATTGAGTATATTACCATTCATAAATATAGGAAGATCTAAACTATTGCAATAAAAATTGGCTGAAAAAAAATTGAGTTTTATCTGAATTAAAGTTCACCAGCTACTGTGAGCCCCATGCTGTAGCAGAAGAGAGATTCTTTTCAAGCTCAAATGCCCCCTCCTAGCAATCAGAGAGTGTAGGCTTCTTATCATGACAAAAATGAATGATAGTATCATCAGCAAACAATGCCACCTTAGATGTGAGAATATCTGGAAGATCGTTAATGTAAATTAAAAAGAGTATAGGGCCAAGGATAGAACCTTGAGGAACCCCTGAAGTTACAGAATAAGAAGAAGAGTGCTGTCCATCAAGGACAACTTTTATTCTACGATTGTAGAAAGAATTCAATAATCTTAAAGATGTTACCAGATACAACGTAATAAGCTTATGGAGAAAACCAGCATGCCAAACTTTATAAAAAGCTTTAGAAATGTCAAGAGCAATGGCCTTAACCTCTCCACCTTTACCTAATGCATGATAAAACCTATTAGTTATTACTGTTATCAAGTTAGTTGTAAAATGAGAAGATCAAAATCCATATTGATGGTCAGAAAGTTATTAGATTCAAGATGAGAAATTAAGTGTTTGTTAATTAAAGATTCAAAAACCTTGCTTATGATAGGAAGAAGACTAATGGGACAGTAGTTAGACGAATCAGATCGCTCTCCAGAATTTTTAAAAATAGATATAACAGATGCCGCTTTCCAGCAGGCTGGAAAACAAGACTCTGATAAGCACTTGTTAAATAGTTTTCAAAGTATAGACAACAATTTCGAAGAACTTTTCTGCAAGACTATAACAGGTATGTTGTCCAGGCCACAAGCTGTAGAAGAGTCTAAACAGGAAATCACTTTAGATATAGAAGTTGGAGTGATACGAATGTCAAGCAATGGATCAACCTGTTTGACGGCAATATCAGGTAGAACGCAACTAGTGGAATCAAGAGATGATATTGATGAAAAGTTCTTAGCAAACAATTCAGATTTGTCTTTAGGTGAGGTGACAAAGTCTGAATCATACAAGACTGTATGATTCAGACTTTGAATCTGAATCATACAGTCTTGTATGATTCAGACTTTGAATCATACAAGACTGTATGATTCAAAGTCTGAATCATACAGTCTTGTATGATTCAAAGGAATTACAGATTTGCCCTTATTGATACATTTAATGACTCTCCAGAAGTCATGAGAACCTAGTTTTTGTGATGAAATACGAGATTTCATGACCTGAGAATAGCGGGCTTTGGTGTTGGATAAAACCTTTTTACAATGGTTTCTAGCAGTAATAAACAGACATCTGTTTTCTGGAGAATTGTTTTGCTGATAGTATATGGAAGTAACGGTTTTGATTGGCGATTGCAGCAGCACAATGTGAGGAAAACCATTAAGAAGAGTAAGACTTGACCTGGAATCTTCAAGAGGGAATAAAAAATTCCATGCCTCCCTGAATCCACAAAGTTATGTAAGAAGCATATTTATCAACAGGAAGATGAAAGATTTTTACCCAATGTTGGTTCAAAAGAGCTATAAATATACTAGTATATAGCAAAATAACAAAATGTATATACATAAATATATTGATATAATATATATATATATATATATATATTTTATATCAATATATGTGTATCATATAGATGTGTGTGTGTGTGTGTGTTCGTGTGTGTGTGTGATTGTGTGTGTGTGTGTGTGTGCGCGTGTGTGTGTGTATGTGTGTGTGTCACATTAACATAACATTCAGCCTCCTCTTAAAAGTGTTCAGGTGTATTTACAAGTGAAGTTTTTCTGGTGCTTTAAAAACTCATGAAGATCTATAAGGAAGAATATCTATTTTCTCTATAGGATGTAGATTATTTTCTAGTTCCTTTTTGGATGTTAAAGAAGTTTCATTGCTACCATTAAGGGTTGAAGGGTAGTTACCGATGGCTGTTATTTCTAAATTATTGTTTGATGTTTGTATTATAGGTTTTGTTCCAATAGGAGCCAGCTGTTTAGTAGACTCAGTAGTTTCAGGACCACTAGAAAATTTCACATTAGCATAATGAGGATTTGGTTCAAATAGCTGAAGCTTGTATACTGAATCTTCATATTTACTTTGCATTGCTTTTTATTTTATAAGTACAGATCCTGTGTTAACAAGCCATGAAGGAATTGAGGACCCAGATGATGATCTTTGTTGAAAATTGAAAAGATTTTTGTGTGGACTACAATAAGTAGAAATATATAATAGAGATCTTGTAGCATGAAGCGCATCAAGTAAAACTTTTTTCCATGATGATATAGACATATTTTGAGATTTCAGAGTGAGTAAAATCAACCAAATAATTCCATTATATCTCTTAATTTGCCCATTTCCGATCGGGTTGTTAGGGGTTGTTCTGCTAGTTGCGATTTCTTTTGATAACAACAGTGATTTAATTCAGAAGATAATAATGAGGATCCGCAATCTGAATGAACATAGCTAGGCATCCAAATGTGGAAAATAGATCAGTTAAACAGTTAATTATTGTCTGAGTTGTCATATCTTTAACAGGATAAGCAAAGGGAAAACGAGAGTATTTGTCTACAATTGTTAGCATATATTGTTCTGGGGTTGAAGAAGGTAAATGGACCTTTGAAGTCAATAGATATACATATGAATGGCTGAGTTTCTCTAATTAGGTGCACATCATTTGGGCAATAGTACTTGGGTTTTATATTTCTTTTCATGCTCTGCAATCTTTACATATTTGCTTTACATCTTTTACTGAATAGGGGAGGTTTCTTGATAGAATAAAATGTTGGAGGCGAGTAACACCAGGATGGCAAAGTGCAGCATGCAAATCATGTAATGATTCTGAACTTATTGCTGGACATCTAACAAAAGTAAATGTATCTGGACCACTATTAAAATGACCAGGACAATAATAGATATTATAAGAATATGGAGACAAGACTATTCTGATTTATAATCATACATGAATGCCACAGCTTCTTTCTCCATTGAAGAATAGTATTGTTCACTCCCTTGAAGAGTACATAGATGGAAGGCAACAGATATAGCAAAATCAGAAGCATCAGTCTTTAAAGTAAAAGGTATATTCTCATCAATGGTTTGCATGGAAGATTGAACAAGCTCATTTTTTAATGTTTCAAGTGCTGATATTTGCTGCTGATTGAGTGAGAGTTGAGACTTTTCTTATCCATTTTGCATAGTATGAGAACATTCCAATAATACTGTAAAGACTTAGCATTATCAGGTGGAGGTAACTTAATGAGAGAAGCAAGTCTCTGAGGATCAGGTTTCAAAGAGCCATAAGATATAGGGTAACCTTAAAAATCTAAAGTCTCAGTTGAAAATACACACTTCTCTTCATTAAATGTAATTCCAACATCAAAGGCAGCTAATCTGAACTTAAGCAGATTTTCATCATGTTTTTTTTACTATAACCACATATTTTAATGTTATCAATGAAAGGAAAACAGTCAGTTAGTTCATATGTTTCAACAAAGTCATCTATTTTGCATTGAAAACAAGCAGATCCATTGGTAACTCCAAGAGACATTCTAGTATATTGCCACAACATATTGTCAGCTTCGAAAGCAGAATATGATAGAGGTATTTGGTAGTATGCTGAGCGTAGGTCGAGAGTATTATAAATCTTGTATTTGGAAATTATGCTTACAATTGTTTTAATCTTAGGTAATGGATATGCATCCATTTGGGTATATTTAATAATAGTTTCAGAATAATCAACTACCATACTAAGTTTAGTCTTTTCATTTACTACTAAGACCTTGGCACGTCAACGTGAATTGCTTGGCTCTATTATTCCTGCATGAACTAAGCGGCGAATTTCAGATTTAATAAATTTTCTTTCTCTTTGAGAATATCTTCTAGATCTAGTGGCAATAGAACGACAATCTTTTGTGAGATTAACAAACTATTCAGAAGGTTTTCATTGTTGTTAAAGCTGCAAACATTATGGGTAGTCTTTTTCCACCATATTCAATGGTAACACTCTCATTCAACTCTTGAAAATCTGTACTAAGAATAATATCTAAACATATGTTATCTAGGACATGCAGCTTGACTTTGTTATAGATTTTGTTTTGAAGAGTTATTGAAACATAACAATATCAGGACTTGTTTAAAATAAAAAATGCTTAATGCAATAACCTAAATGTGAATTTGATGTCATAAAATTCTCTTTATATTTTAATTTTTTAAAGACATTAACTTTTTAGAATTACTGTAATAATATTAATTACCGCAAAACAAGTTAAATTTTATTATTACTATAAGCGAATGGTAATTTTTTTTTTTTTTTTAATAAATAATTAAATTTAATATTATATTTTTAAAAATGTATGATATTAACAAATTTCTTTCTTTTCTCAACATTTGTATAAATGAATTTAAATATGTTGAACTATTCGTAACAAATTTTTTTACATAAACGTCATTCAAAAGTTAATGCGCATTGTTTAAAAATTAATTACTTCTTTATACTTACCATTAATAATGGCGTTGTGCCTGACTCTGAAGAGAGAGTTTGCTGAAGTTTATATGGTGGCACATAAGTAACCATCATCAATTTTAGGAATAGCAGCAGAAACATTAGATGTTCTACAAAGTTTTTAAAAATGACTAATCTTTTTACATTTATTACAGATAGCAGAACACAACTAGTACATGGATGTTGTATGTTTCCACAAAACCAGCACAATTGTTTTGATTTTACTATAGCAGCTATGTAATTATCATTGCTGATTGTTTTTGTAATAATGATTTGATTTCCTGAATAGAGGCAGAGATAATGGTGGTCGATTGGGAGTTCAAGTTTGAGTTTTGTTGGGTCACATTTAAAGATCTAGCTTGGTCAAAGGCTGATGATAAGTCTAATGTCTTGTTCTCTACTAAACATTGGCATATAATGTTGGAGAGTAAGCCATTTATAAATGCATCATAAATCATTTCAGATTTATATTGCTCAGCACTTACAGCAGTGAACTTACAGTCCTTAGAAGAATTTTTAATTTCATTTAGGAATTGATCTATTGATTCATTCAGTTTCTGCTTCCGTGTTGACAAAATGTGTCTGGCAAGTATTTTTTTCTTTGGTTTTATGTAAACAGACTCAAGAATACTCTTTGCTTGTTCAAACTCATCACACTCTGATATGAATTCATAGACATTAGGTTCAATATGGTTTAAAATTGTAAATTGTAATTGTAAAATGTTTTTAACCAATGGTTGTATGTTTTTGCTGCATCTGGTGAGTTCGGATCTATACCGCTTGGATCTATGAATTGCTCCATATTTCTTTTATTTTATGATAATATCTTAGCTCTTTTGATTGTAATGAATAACCAAATTATTTATGTTGACTCAAAAGAGCTATAATTAAACTAGTCTATAACAAAGTAACAAAATATGTATACATAAATATATATATTAGGGTTATGACTTTCAACCCCATGCTCCTGTACTGTAGTTTGATGAACTTTTACCTAAAAAGCACAAAATGAACTATTATTTGCATATCTTTTGAAAAAAGTTCACCCCGCCATTGAAAAATTGATTTTTAACTACACAAACTGGTTTTTATTGTCATAATCATTGAAATTTATTTAATTTCAGTTAAATATTTTAATGAGTATAAATTTTTTTAAATGAAAAATCTTTGAGACAGTTTTTAAGATGCACATATATTGACTGAAAATTATACTACAGTACAGGAGCATGGGGTTGAAAAAAAGTCAAAACCCTAATATATATATATATATATATATATATATATATATATATATATATATATATATATATATATATATATATATCACATTAACATAACAATAATGATGTTTTTAGTAGCAATAGTAACATCAGGTAATTTGTGTTGGCAAATTTTTATAACAATCTTGGCTTTTTTTATTTTACTTCTTAATGGTGTCTTGAAAATATTACAAGGCTCTGTTTATGTTTTATGCAGCCTATGGCTTATGTTAAAAAAGAGTTATCTATTAGTTTATAATTTTTTTATCTTTAAAGGATAAGATTTTAACTTAGCCTAAGCATTTTGTAAACCACTGGATTTTAATATACAACTTAGATGAAATTACAAACGTATATTGTTGTAATATTACATAACTTTTTTACTGAGCCAGTGGACATTTACTACACTTAAAATCAGCAATGTTAGCACATACACTTATGTTAAAACATACACTTATGGTTAACATTACTAGTTTTATATATGGTTTTTTTTTATATTATTAATTTATATATATATATATTTTTTTTTTATAGTGTTTTCAGTTCTTGTTGGGAGTCATGCTTTTGAGCAGCAAAATATTCAGGAAACAATTTTAGATTCATCAAAACAATCTGATGAGAATTTTCATAAAAATAATGACAATGTTGTCTCAGAAAAGGAGACCATTGACTATGCAAAAAGTGACGATTATGCGACAGAAAAAACATTGCATGATACCGAAATAATTTTGCATAATACAGATAATATTTTGCAGGATACTGAAAATATTTTGCAACATACTGAAAATATTTTGCAGGATACAGAAAACATTTTTAATGATAAAGTTTTTAATGAAGACAATTCTCCTAATAGTAAAGAAACCCCCAAAAAAAAAATTGATAATGAAGAACAAAAAATAACCACAGCATTTAGTCAGAATCCAAAAGTTACAAATAATGAACATAGTGCACAAGTTGGCAATCAAAATTCAATAAAAAATGATCAAAAACCTGATGGGGAGACAGTATTTACAAATAAGGATTTACAAGAAAAAATAAAAGTAATTAATGATAAAATAAAAACATTAGATAAATCTTTTACTGAAAATGAAGAAACAGATAATAAATTAATTTTAAAACAAGACGAACACTCAGAAAACAAAGATTTAAAAAATGATAATCCTAAATTGGAACCTTTAAAGGAATCTATTTCAACTGTTAATCATGGAGCTGGTATTTCAAAAAGTAATGACCATATAATGAATAATCAAAATTTTAAACCTACCACTGATAATTTAAATGATCATATCACTGAACATGTTGATGATGTCACTAGTAGCATTGAAAATGAGAAATCAATTCCAGTAACAGTTGATACAGATACAGAATCTATTGTTAAAAATGAAGATCATTCTTCTCACTCTAATACAGAGAACTCAGAATCAAATCTGTCAACGAAAAAAGGTATATAGAATTTTTAAAAAAATCTTAAATTCTTTTATTACTATTTTATTACATATTTTATATTTTTATATTTATGTCTTCTACATATAGAAAATGTTGATGATGTGCAAAAGTTATACGAAGAAGCTGTTCATCTTCTATCACAAGAAAAAAAAGATCACAAAAGGTAACTAAAGACATTAAAAAAAAACTTTACTTTAAAATGTTTTGCTAAAACAAACTAGTTAATGTTTTGCCCATATATAAAATATATATATATATATATGTGCCTATTTCATTATTTTTTTTCAGCTCTTTTATATAATATATATTTCATTATTTTTATCAGTTCTTGTATATCATATATGTTTCAGTTGTTGTATATTATATATGTTTCAGTTCTTGTATATTATATATGTTTCAGGGCTTTTAACCTCTTGCTTAATGCAGCTGATCAAAATCATACTCTTTCAATGGAAAAAGTTGTTTACGATTTAATTGTATGTGTATCTCATTAAATTTATATTATGGTTATCACACGTTAAATTTATATTTTATTATTATAATTAACAAAATTGTCTTATTACCTCATAACGGGTGACAAATAAAAAACGAGACTGGATTTAAAGACATATCTCTTTAAAGAAGTAAGATAAAACAAAAAAGGAAAAATGTTCTAGAAAGTATTTTTATTCTAGTTTTTAAATATATAATCAGTTGTTCTTAATTAAACCATTTCTTCTGACTTTATCAACTAGGCCTGGTATAGACTGAGCTAGGCTCCGTATGAGCTCAATATCAATTTTATTAAGACAATACTTGATTCTAGAACGTAATTTTTTAAGATTTTCTGCATGTCAATTGTTCTTGTAGACAAGGCCTTTCAAAATACTCCAAAAATTTTCGATAGGACGACATTCTGGCAAGTTTGCAGGGTTATCTGCTTTCTCAACATGATGCACGTTTTCCTAGTTTAGGTACATGATTACCTTTTTTGCATAGTGAGATGATGCTAAATCTGGCCAGAATACATATGCATCATCTGAATGATACTTATTGATGAATGGAATAAGTCTCTTCTCAATACATTTGTTTAAATAGATTTTTTGATTTACAGTCAGTCCACTCGGTACAAAATAAGGTTGAGAAATTCCATTTTCAGAAAAAGCAATTCATAGAAGTAATTTCTTTTAAAACTTTTGTTTTGTTTGGTATTTAACTGTAGATGGAGTAGATTTTACATCACTAGTATAAAATATATCATTTCCATTGATACTGGAGTGATTTAACGTGAAATAAGACTCATCATTAATGATTGGTGTACGATTTTTGAATTTCTGACACAATCGACTGCACTTAGTTCTCGCTGCTGCTTTTTGCTTGTCACCCGTTAAATTATATTAAATTATCAAAAATATTCTGTTTTGAACAATTGAAAAAATATGTTTGTTGTTATATTTTATATATTTTACAAGTTAACTTAATAATAATTATTGAGTAATAAATGAATAGATGAGGAATGATGTTTATTAATAAATAAAAAAAAGCTTATTAGGTAAACAAATAAAATAAAAAATTTAAAAGGTTAGAAGGGAAAAATTGGGTAAAATAAATATAGAAAGTAAAATTAGGTGTAAGTAGATCTTTAATCTTTTATTTTATTTTAATTTTTTTTTTACATATGTATATTTTTTCATTTGCTTATTTATCTTTTTATATCTATATTTATCTTTATATTTAGTTTGGTGACATTTTAGAACGAAACCTGACTAAAGCTGTAGAAATGTTTCATATGTTAGCTACAAAAGGTTCACCAGTTGGTCAACAGGTGCTTTAGTTTTGCATGTAAATAAAAGTTATAATAGGAAAAGACACAACACTTAAAAAGCATAAATTATATGCTATAATTATACAAAGCTCATGATATCTCTGTTTAACAAATTTTTTTTAAATAGAGATAACATGTGAGATATTTTGAGAGTATCAAAATATGCTTCACATTAAAAGTAATTTTTAAACAATTTTTTAATTGTTTCTTATTTTATTGTTAATTAATTTTTATGTTATTCAAAACAAAATTAAAGAAAAAAAAGAAAAAGATTGTTTAAGGTTAAACTACAAATACATTTTTTTAATAGAATTGCACCACATTATTTTGCTTAATGGGTGGGTGTGTTCACACATTTGATAATTACATCATTGCATTGATGAGTTTGTAAAGGAAGAAATCCATATCTGATTTTTATACCCATTAATTTGATTTATTTTCTCATACCTATATACTAGGGTACGTCACTTAAAACAAAAATGAGTAAAGAAACTTCTAGCATCAATATTATAGTGCTAATATATATAATAAATAAAAATTCAAAAAAAAAAGTTCAAAAAAATTTTTTTAAATTATTTTTAGGAAGATGTCAGATGGTAAAAATTCATAAATTTAAAAGAGTCATATCTCAGTGGGTTTAGTTCAATTTCAATGTTCTTTATGTCTAACAAATAATAAAATATGGTAACATGATTGGCATTGAAAAATTGAAAATATATCAGGGTTGATGATGCCAGAGGATCAGGGGGTCATGTGCCCCCCCCCTCCCCCTCACTTTTTCTTTAAAGATTTTTTTTAACAAAAATTTTGAAGTTTTTAGATATGGAGGACTTTTTTTTAGTAGTTGGTGATTGTGCTCCCCCTAACTCCCCCAACTTTGAAAACTGCGTTGTCGGCCCTGTATATTCAGAAATTCAAAGTTCTGAAAAGTTGTAGGTTATTTTTAAATAGTTATTTCTACGTTTATTGCAATGTACAGAAGTGTACATTATTGTCTATGTTTATTAGATTAGTACAAAAGTGTACTTTGTGTACAATGTAATTAATGCACATTTCTGTACTAATGTGCTCTTCTGTATGTACTTTGGAAAGAATACAATACATCACATTCTAAAATATTTTTGTATTTAAACATATGTTTTCATCTATTCATGCTAGCAATCAATAAAACCGTAAATAAATTTTTTCTGTACGGTGCATTTATGTACCTTTTATATGAATACGCAGTACAAAAGTACATTATTTCCGGTTTGGTCGATTTCCAGATTTGTTAATTGCTAGTATTTATTTAATGTTAACAGGAAGAATGAGTGCTCCTAAAATTACTAGATTCAATTTGGATAAAAAAGAATCAAAGTTTTCACTGTATTTGGGTAGAAGTAATGATCTTAATCTTTCAGAAGTGCCTACTATTAGAGATATCACGAGGAAGGGTCTTTTAATACAAGAATGTTTGCTCATTAAAAAAGATATTGATAAGTATGTAATGAAAAGTCACATTTAAAGATTGCAGAAATACTGTTTATATTTACTTGTATTCACTAAGCCAAACCTTTTATTATTTGTTTTATTTTTAAGAAGGCTGATTTCTGTAAGAGAACTTAGTGTACAATTAGCAGACTTGGTTCTTCAACAGTGGGCAAGATCGAATGCTTTTTTCAAGTTTCCTGTGGTAACAAGCAAGATATCTTTGGTACAGAAAATAGAATTAGCCTGGAATAAGTTTAGTGATACTTCTAGAGGAAAAGCAACCCAAAAAGTTTTTTCTACCTGGGAAATCAAATTAGATTAATTGCTTGACATTACATCTTGTAATTACAACTTGTAAATGTGAAGTCACTTTATGTAATAAAAAGTGCTCAAAATTATATAAAAGTCTAGATTTTGCACATATTTAGTGTGAAACTAAATTGTGCAAAATACTGGATACTAAATTTTATGCCTATAAGTAATACTGCTGAAGCTTCTCTGAGATTTGATATTTCACCAGCTGCAACATCAGCAGTAGTTTCAGATTTTTTTTAAAGACCTTATTCTGGGTAACTTTTTAACACCTGAAATGTCCTATTTGACTGTAGAACCTAAGAAAGTTGTTAGAGCTAGAAAAGCAGTAATGACTAAAGCAAAAACATCTGAAAAAATGAAGATTAAATTATAACCTATCAAAGGTATGTTTGCTAAAGGCAGAAAAGATTTTACCAGAGTTTTAAAGCACAACCCTGTAACAAAACGGTTTCATCAAAGGGTTGTGAAAGAAGAACACATTAGTGTTACTTCTGAACCTGACAGTCACTACATTTTACACCCATGAAGGCAATACCTCCCAATAAGCCTACTAAACAAGCAGCTATTGGACTATTTAGTTGGATGGTTTCTCGGGGAGTACATAAATCTCTAGAAGTAATAGTAGGAGGTTCAATAAATGCTGTAACTGGTTCAGGGAAAGATGGAGGTTTGTTGACAAATCTTAAACAATTGTTAGGTGGAAAGTGTTTTTGGTCTATTTATATGCTACATTGCAATGAGCTTCCTTTGAGGCACATTATGGTCTTATTCCTCTGAAACTAATATGCCATCAAAGTAGTAAAAATATGATCATATGGCAAAATTATTCACCAAATGCATCAAGATCATTACATCCTGTGTTTTTGATAAGAGAAACAGAAACTAATCAAGATTTGCTAGATCTTATTGTCCCAACTACTGGTAACGCACAAGAAGAGTTAAATGCTGAAGGATTGTGTTTTCTGTTATGGCAAAAATTATATCAATGTCAAAATTTATATTCAATGAAGGGTTTAAAGTTTAAATGACTCATCAGCAGACTAGGAGGTGCAGATTGTATACTTTGTAAAACAAAAACTACTTAATAAACAGATATTAGGAGAGTTAGTGAAGGATTTCCAATTGATCGATCATCAGAAGAAACTTGGATGCTGTACGAAAAGCTAGTTAATAAGGATGGTATCATTCCTACTAAAACTGGAGATTTTGCCACGCGAAAAGGGCTGACTAAAAACCACAAACCAAATCTGATCAAAAAAGCATATGTATCACACATATATAAATAGCACTACATGGTTTTTAAAACTACTGTATCGGTGTCATATAGATTATAAAGTTTGGGTTAAAAAAACAGGACTACTTGGTGAACCAACAAGTAATGCAAAAGATAGGGTTATTACTAAAATAAAAGAAAACACTGGACTGTGATTAGATATGTGTTGTAACTCTGGTGAGAAGGGAGGGACATATACAACAGGATCAAAAAGCCGTAGATTTTTTTCTGAAGAACTAATTTCTACCATAAAAGATCTATACTCTCCTATGTACAAAGATAGCATGTTACAACTACATTCCAAATCAGTATGATACTTTGAATATAGTTTCTTGTCAACGTAAAATTAAAATAAACAAATTTCAGGAGTTATGCAATAACGCTACATTTATCATTATTACAAATATGCCATGGGTACAAATTAACCACACTCTTCATGGAGTCGTTTATCATTCAGCTGGTTCTTAATGATTGTTATGGCCTTAGCAATTTATTGGAGGAAGGTCTAGAAACAAGAAACAAAGATATAAGAAACTATTTAAAACTTATCTCTCGTAAGACATCGTATCTAGAACAACTTACAGATATGATGAGTCATCTTTTAGAGAGATCAGATCCTTGTATTTTAAACTGAATTATCCATTCACATCCTACAAAGTTATGCCAAGGTTGTTGTTCAAATGAGCATACAAACAGATCTCATGAGTGTATGTTTCCAAAACAAAAGAGATATTTTGATGATATGTTTGAAAACCTTATTTACGATTAATTATAAAATTATTAACATTTTTTACTATTTTAACTTTTTATCTTCAAATATATGTTGCAAGTTCAAATCATTTGAACTCTTTCCTTATAATTTTATTATATTAACATCATTTTAAATCCAAGTTTAACAGAATACTTGTTTCTAAATACTAAACTTCTTATAAATAGAACAGTAGAAACCAGACCCCCAAATTATTTAAATTTTTGAATTTTCTTTTCTTTGAGTATATCTAATAAATTACTATATTAATTGTCATCTAAAAAAATTTGACTTTGAGTATTTATCAAGAAATACTAATTTATCAAAAATGACCAAATATGTAATTTGAACCCAGCCCACTGATTTAGTTTAATATTAAAAATTTAAATTTTCCTATAACAAGCAAAAAAATATCTTCCTAAAAAGTCCTCAATGAGTTTTCTAGAATTTCTTAATCATTAGTTATGATCCTATTTCCAAAACTTTGCCTTCTGGGCCCATTGTGGAGAGGTAACTTAACAGATGAGGAACAGTACAGGACCAAGGATGAAATCTAGTGTCATAATCATAAATCTAAAAACCATTATGAAGGTATACAAAGAATTCTAGTCAGCTTTATGGTATTAGTAAAAATTGAAATAAATTAAATCTGATGTAGATAAAGTAAAAAATTTAAGTTTTAGTGAGATCAGAGCCCAATCTGAATCACTTAAAAGAGAACAAAGCGCAACTGAGCATAAGCTAGAGTGCGAGACAAGAAACAAATGAATGAATAAAGAAATGAATGAATAAAGCTAAGTTATTAGGGTTGTCTGGAAAAGATTTTTAGTTTTAAAGCTGTTAGGGTCAGTGGTACTATAACCAAGTCATTTGGTGTAATGAGCATTGAAGAGACCAATATCAACAATATGGCGGATAATGAGGAAGTGCTTGGTCAATTTGATCCAAAGAAACTTAGAGAAAAATGCAGTCATTTGAAAAATATAGAAAAGAATGCAGTCGTTTGAAAAATATAAAAAATATAGAGTCGTTTAAAAATGAGTATGGTAAAGAAAAAAAAGAACAACATTTTTTCTTTACCATTCTCAATTGAGTGAAGATAAAAGAATAGTGAGAAAATCTCGCAACAAATAATTGAATTGTTGATATGCTCAGGCAAATTTAACCTTTAAAGTCTTTTTAGCTTACATGCAAAGGTTTATGCACACGCACGTGTGTGTGATCTTTATTGTATTGTGTCCCATAAAAAAGCAATTTTTAAATTTGAAAAAAAATTTAAATTTTTCTTGCTAATCTTTAGTGTTAAAGTTAAATTTTTTGAATAAAAAAGTGAATTTATTAATAAGTAATTGAAAAATGGAATTATGTTAAGATAAAATAGAATAGTAAACTGAACTTTTTGCTTTCATTTTTACTGTTTTTGCTAACTTATGTAGGGTCTTGGATTTGTTTATGGAATTGGTTTAACTGTTCCTTCTAGTCAAGCTAAAGTAAGTTTTTTGTTAATCTTGTTTTTTTTTTCAGAAACGTGTTTAAATATGTTACTTATGACCTATGATGAAAATGATTACAAAAATATGTTACATATGACCTATGATACAGGTCTCAGCGCTAAAAAGTATAGGTTTCAAGACTTTGAATCTTAAAGTATTTTGATCTCAAGATAGTCTATAATTTTCTTACCATTTTAAATGTTTCTGAACACCAGAGACTAACAAATGTGGTTCAAAGCCTTTTTTAGGATTGCCATGCTATAAAATTTATTTTTGAATTTTTGTGTTTTATTTCCAAGCATTTTTATTTCCAAATGTTTGATTTATTTAAAAATGAGTTTTGATTTTTTTTTAAATTTTAATCGTATTTAAATTTAAGGCATTAGTTGTATCATTTTATTGTTGGAAACAAATTTACTGTTGGCTTTTATTTTTCATTTTGTATCAAATATTTTCATATTGTATCAAATAACGAAGTTTATAACAAAGGCCACAATGTGCTATCATCACGGAAAAATTGTAAGTTAAAAAAAGATGATATGATGTTTCATAATATGAAAGTATTTGTATTGTTTCATTATATGAAAATATTTGTATCAAATATTTTCATATTGTATCAAATAATTAAGTTTGTAACAAAGGCCGCAATTTGCTATAATCACGGAAAAGTTGTAAGTTAAAAAAAGACGATATGATGCTTTGTGTTGACTGGGCACACTCAGTTTAAGTGCTTAATTTTTTCCACATACCTGATTGCATCATATACCTAATGGGAAATGAGCATTAAATAATGGATTTTAATTCAATGCACATTAAGTTTTTAATCTAGTAATTTTTTTTAAGAGATTAATTTCATGATGTTAATAGATGCTAATTTATGTAAATTATGTTTATAGATGTTAATTTATTCAACATTCAGTGCTCTTGGTGGAGATGTTTATTCACAAATGATGTTGGTAATACTATTTTACTTGATATGTCTAAGTTAAGTTGTATTATTAATTATATGGTTTCTAACATAAAAAGTTTGAATATGTTCCTGGCAAACCTATTCACATTTTTATCATGGTAAATTTATTAATTCAAATTTTACAGTGGTCGGCCATCACATTAGGACCAGCTGTAATTTTTTATAAATATCTTGTTCAAATGAATTTTTAGGCACAAAAAAAAAATAATGGTGCAATTTAAAACTTGTTCTTTTATTTATAAAGCTATACTTGGTAAAAAATAAACAAATAAAATTAAACATTTTTAATATTTATTGGATATTATAATAAGTTATATAAAATGTATTTAAAGTATTAATATTTTGTAAGACTACCTTTATTTGCAATAACTGCTTCGCTGCGTTGTGGCATGCTTGCAATTGATCTTTTTATAGTTTCTGTCAACTTTGGTTATTGTGCTAGATCCTGATGCTAGATCCTGTGCTAGATTTCTTCCATAAGATCTTGCTTGTTAGTAAGAATTTTTTTTTCAATCTCTCGCTTTACTATTTCCCAAATGTTTTCTATGGGGTTAAGATCAGGTGAGTTGCCTGACCATGGCAATACATCAACTTTTTTCTGTTTTAAATAAGTCATAACACTTTTTGCTATGTAGCAAGTTGCACCATTGTGCTTAAATATAAGATTTTTGACATTTTTTTACTTTTTTTGAATTTTATTGACATTTTTAGACCAATCTTCTTTATACTGATCCTGCCTCATTGTCCCAACCACTTTGTAAAGACATCCTGCTCTTTGCCCACAAATGACAGACCAGATCATTACTGAAGCTAGATGCTTGACTGTTTCCACAAACTCTTCCTCTGTATCAATTTTTTTTCTCACTCGCATTATGGTTTGGTGAGAAACCTTTACAATTTGTGCAATTTTTTGCTGAGAATATTTTGTGTTTTGTAAAAGACATCTGATTTTACTAATTTTTGTTGGTGTTGTATCAGCTTTTTCCCTCCTAGCTGAAAATTCAAATCAAGAACTTAAAAAAATGACTACACTTTGGTGTCTTTACATAAACAGAAAAAAAACACAAAATCTTTTAATTAAAAATTTAATGACTTAATAATTATTATTAAGTTAAAAATTAAAATAAAATTTAATTGAACTAAATAAAACACAGATGCTTTAAATTAAAATAAATCACATTAAAACTTCAATCAAACTAACAACTAAAAATAACCTTAAATTTCCAATAAGTGACTATGATTGGTGATTGCTGACTGTAAGAATAGCCAATTGATAAAAATTTTTAAAATTAAATATTACTATTAATAGAAATAGTTTGACATGTAACAAAAAATAATGTCATATTTATTTTATCATATGTGGGTTTTAGCAATCTATTTGAAATAAATTGTAAAAAATATGTGATGGCCAACCACTGCAGCATCAAAATCCTATCTGGGATTGAGTTATTCTATG
Source organism: Hydra vulgaris (assembly GCF_038396675.1). Taxonomy (NCBI): domain Eukaryota; kingdom Metazoa; phylum Cnidaria; class Hydrozoa; order Anthoathecata; family Hydridae; genus Hydra; species Hydra vulgaris. The sequence goes on from NC_088928.1 coordinate 10,861,610, forward strand.
TGAAAGTTAGACCATACCTTGTATTGTTTTGGAATGATATGTAACGCAAAAGCAAGTAAATCTGTTGTTTGTTTTTTTATTTTTGTTTTCTTAAAGATTTGTACCCTGAATTTTAGTATTAAATGTAAACATATTTTAGCTGATAAACAAATAATAAATATATTAATATATGGGAAAAATATGACAAAGATCTCAATATTAATAGCCACAACACTGGATTCTCTAGAAAACTTTAATCAACTCAAAGATTTTTCTTGTGAACACCAAGAAGAATTAATGTGGGGAGCAAATTAAGAATAATAGTTTAATAAGAATTTAGCTATTATGAGCATTTCTGTTGTAAATATTTTGCGAAAAAACAAAACAAAGTGCAATTCTTTTGAAAAGGTTGCAATTCTTTTGAATTGTAATTTGCAATGAAACAAAGTTGCAGTTCTTTTGAAAGGAAAAAACTACTTGCTCTTTGTGAGACTAATTTGCGTTCCGCTGTCTCTTCTTGTGATCTTCGTGTTGGTAGTTATCTTCTTTCAATTTGTAAAGTCTCCAATAGTCACATGCTTGGCCTGGGCATTTGCATTCTTAAGAATTCACCTATTTGTCGGGAAACCACATACTATTCTTTTATGTGCTTTTGTTAAGCACCACTTCACTTTATTGCCTTTCTCATTGATCTATATTGCTCTCCTTCATCTCAAAACTGCACACTTTTTGATGTTATTTCTAATCAAATTGACCATGCCCTCTCTCTTTATCCTTCAGCCAATATCATTGTTGTTGGTGACTTTAATGCTCATCACACTGAATTGCTTAACTCTAGTGTTAGTGGCTCTGCAGGCGTTAAGGCCCACAACTTTTGTCTTTCTCAATCTCTAACTCAAATAGTCAACTTTCCAACTCGCTTTCCAAAGAATCCGAATCATTTACCTTCTTCACTTGGCTTATGTCTTGTTTTTGATCCTAGTCAGTGCTCAGTTTCTCCACATTCATCCTTAGGTGCTTCTGATCACGGTTTGATCTCTCAAAAACTATTATCTCTTCTTCTTCATCATCAGAATCCCCCTATCATTGTACTTCTTACAACCTTAAAACTGACTGGGACTCTTTCTGTGATTTTCTTTGTGATAGCCCTTGGGTAGAAATCTTTTGTCTTCCTGCTGACAAATGTGCTTTTTGCATAACTTCTTGGATTCAGGAATCTTTTATTCCCTCTCTACAATTCCGAGTCAAGCCTCACTCTTTTCCATGGTTTTCCTCGCATTGTGCTGCTGCAATTTCCGAGAAACCATTATTTCCACATCTATCAGCAAAACAATTCTCCAGAAAACAGACTTATGTTTAATATTGCTAGAAACCATTGTAAAAAGTTTTTTATCACGCCAAAGCCCGCTATTCTCAGGTCACAAAGTCCTTTATTTCATCTCAATAATAGACTCTCATGACTTCTTGAGAATCTTTGACAGTATCTATAATAAGGGCAAATCTGTTATTCCGCTTCTCTTGCATGGTTAAGATTTTGTCATCTCACTTAAAGCTGAATTGTTCGCTAAGAACTTTTCATCAATATCATCTCTTTATTCCACTAGTTGGGTTCTACCTGATATAGCCAACAAACATGTTATCTATTGCTTGACATTCGTATCACTCCAACTTCTGTGTCTAAAATGATTTCCTGTTTAAACTCTTCTACAGCTTGTGGTCCAGACAACATACTTGTTATAGTCTTGCAGAAAAGTTCTTCGAAATTGTTGTCTATACTTTCAAAACTATTTAACAAGAACTTATCAAAGTCTTATTTTCCTGCCTGCTGGAAAGCATCATCTGTTATATCTATTTTCAAAAATTCTGGAAGCTATCTGACTTGTTCAACTACCGTCCCATTAGTCTTTTTCCTATCATAAGCAAGGTTTTTGAGTCTTTAACAAACACTTAATCTCTCATCTTGAATCTAATAACTTACTTTCTGACCATCATGGATATGTGGAGAGGTTAAGGCTATTGCTCTTGATATTTCTAAAGCTTTTGATAAAGTTTGGCATGCTGGTCTTCTCCATAAGCTTTCTTATTACTGTGTATCAGGTAACATTTTTAAGATTATTTTATCCTTCCTTACCAATTGTATTATAAAATTTGTCCTCGATGAACAGCACTCTTCTTCATAATCTATTATTTCAGGGGTTTCTCAAGGTTCTATCCTTTGCCCTATACTCTTTTTAATTTACATTAGTGATCTTCCAGATATTCACATCTAAGGTGGTATTGTTCGCGGATGATACTACCATTTATTCTTGCCTTTATAAGAAACCAACACCGGATTGCTTGGAGGGGGATTTGAGCTTGAGAAGGATCTCACTACTGCTACAACATGGGGCTCTGTGGCTGGTGAACTTTAACTCAGATAAAACTCAATTTTTTTCAGCTAATCGTTATCACAATAATCTAGGTCTTCCTATATTTATAAAAGGTAATGTACTAAATGAGTTATCTACCCTTCATCTCCTAGAATTAACTCTTACTTCTGATTTTTCTTGGAAACCATATATCAAATCTGTTGCAAAATTAGCATCTGCTAAGGTTAGATCTCTTTATCATACTTGCTACTTTCTTACTCCAGGTTCTATTCTTTATCTCTATAAATCTCAAATTTGTCTTTGTTAGGAATACTGTTGCCATATCTTTTTTTTTTTTTTTTTTTTTTGTAATTCACCTCCCCAAGGCCGAGAAGGCCACTATAGATGAGGAGGCTACTTAATAGTGGTTATAACCCTCTCTCAACTCTATAACTCCGAAACACGAACCTTGACAAAAAAGGCCGCTGCGCGGAGAAACAAGTTGAATCTGGGGCAGATCTTCTAATGATACCCTTTCTTTTTTAGACAAGGTGCAAAAAAGCATTGTAAACATAGTTGGACCTGCTCTTGCAGCCAACCTCCAACCATTATCACATCTTCATAAGCCTTTGCAGCCTTTTTGATACCGAAGGCATTAAAAAAGAAAAAAAAAACCTTAGCATCAGACAGCTTCTTTTTATTATAACAGTTCAGGAATAGTTAATAGGCATTTGTTCTTAAGAGAGTTGTTCTTTTGAAAAAGATTACGATTAGATATATCAGCTGCGCAAGAAGGTGAAAACCATGGAGTAGAATGAGGCTTGACTTGGAATTGATGAGAATGAATAAAAGCTTTCATTCCCACCTGAATCCAGGAGGAAGCACATTTATCAGTTAAGAGAGAAAAGACATCAGCCCAATAATAATATTATTTAATAAACTTTAATGAGTAAATGAGTGATTGAGTTAACCTCTTAATGAATAATTGAGTGAATGAATAAATCTTATAATGAATAAATGAGTGAATGAGTAAACCTTTTAATGAATAAATAAGTGAAATTTTTTATTTTCAAAAAATTGAAAATAAAAATGGTCCAAAAGGAGAAAGAACTAAAAAAGGTGAAACAAACTAAACTATTATGAGAATAAAAATCAAAATACTTTATCAAAATTTATGCTAATTGTTAAAATTTCAGTTGATTGCAAAAGTTTATTTAAATTTTCTTGGCAGCAAAAAGATTTTCCAAGACTTTTCCTATTTTTTCCTCCACTATCTGTTATATTTTTCTTTATTTTGTTTTTGAAAGGTACACTTTTTGTTTATATTCGATGGTTAGAAGAGTTTCAAAGAATATTTAAAAGCATAATATATATATATTTTTTTGTTATTCACCTCCTCAAGGCCGAGAAGGCCACTACAGATGAGGAGGCTACTTATTAGTGTTTATAACCCTCTCTCAACTCTATAGCTCCGAAACACGAACCTTGAGGAACAAGGCCGCTGCGCGGAGAAACAAGTTGAGCGCGGTACTACCAGGGACATGGTGGGAATCAAACTCGGAACCTCTCGCTTATGAACCGAGCGCTTTACCACTACACCACTACCGCATTTATTACATATTACATATATAGCTAGCTCCTTAGAACTTATAAAACTCTTTAAAACAACAACTATAACTAATAGCTGATTTTGTTAGAAACCTTTTTCTTTCCCTTTGCAAATTATTATAATCTTATTTTTTTAAAAGGATCCCAAACCTCCGAGACATGTTGTTTTCATATTAAAGAAAATGATAAAAAGAAAATGTTTGAGTAAATTTTTTTGGTTAAAACAAAAGAATAAGTGCATACCATGAAAAACTAAAACTTTTTATTTTAGTTGAAGCACGTCTTATCCGTTTTGTTATAGGCCAAAAAGTCAGCATAATATACGCCGCAATCTACAGACTTGATAATTTATTTAAGGGCGTTTTGTTCCTAAGTGTTTCAGTACATGACATCATTGTTTTGTTTTTTTGTTTTTTTGCATAAGAAATCAATTATGTAAAAAAAAAAAAAGTCGATGACATCATGTACTAAAAATTATCCAGTCTGCGCATTTATTATGCTGATTTTTTGGCCTTCAACAAAACAAAGAAGGCAAGCTTTAACTCAAATAAAAAAATTAATTTTTCTTAGTATGCATTTATTCTTTTGTTTTAATCAAAAAAAATTTAGCTCAAACATTTTTTTTATCATTCTCTTTAATATGAACATAATACGTCTTGGAAGTTTGGGATCCCTTAAAAGGTTTTCTTATTAAAAAATATTTTTAAGGGTTACCGCAGCTATATGGGAATTGGTGTGACTAAAAGTTGTGAATCTGCATTAACATATTACAAGAAGGTTGCTGAGTCAGGTGAGATTTTTAAATCAGTGTATTTCTTATTAGTTTTGAATAATAACTTCTAGACAAAATATAAGTAAAAAAAAATATTTTTATCATATAGTGTCCAATAATACCTCTAGCCATGGTGGTATTGCAGTGCAACGAGTTCGTCTTTATGATGAACTTGAGCAACCAGGAGGTGTAACTGGACAAATTGATGAGGATTTATTGCAGTATTACCATTTTCTTGCTGATAAAGGTGATCTACAAGCTCAAGTAAGAAATACAATTTTACTTAAATTAATTGTTTGTTTTTTTCCATTTTATCATTTTGCTTTATTTGTTATTTCGATTTTTGTAGGTTGGACTTGGTCAACTATATTTTCAAGGAGGAAGGGGAATTGAAGTTAGTTATGAGGTAAATAAAGTTATTTATTTTTACTTTTCACATTAATGTTAAATTTTTTTGATGTACATTTTTGCCTCCTCAAGCCTCCTTTTGTCCAGAGGGGTTTGTTTTTTAACTTTTTCAGTCATTACATAAAAACTTATACAAAAAATAAAAAAAGTTTCCTAAAAAATTGAGAAAGCCACCAATTTTAAGCTAAATTGAGACAAATAAGAAAATAAGTTTTCTTTTTGAAAAACGTTTTCTAGATTTTTAAAAGATGACCTAGATGATCATTGGTTGTTGAGGAGACATGCCTAATGCATAAAAATTAATTCCTAATGCAGAAAAAGAAATTAAGGGTGTAGTGGGGCTGGGCCCTAAGTATTATTTTATATTGCTATACATAATTTCGATAGATTTTTTTAATATGGATATTTTGTTTAGAAAGCATTCAAGTATTTTCAGCTGGCAGCAAATGCAGGCAATGGCAATGGTCTTGCTTATTTAGGAAAGGTATTATATTTCAATAAAATATTATTGCATTATCTTTTGTTTGTCTGTTGTTGATAAAATTTACACATTTATTTCTCAAGCTAATAAAAAGTCATGTGGTAACAACTAAGTATTTTTTTCAACAGTAAATAAAATGGTACAGATGTGGAGCGTTGTAGTAAATCCTAAGCAGACATTGAAAGTAAAAAAGTGCAATGACTATGAAAATGAGGTGACCAAATGAGTTTATATTTAGACTAACTTTTAATGGATTGCCACCAAACAAAACCACGGGCAAATACTAAGCTGGATGACAAATCAAATGTTTTTCTTGCTAAGATATATAAATTTTTTTCTTTTTAAAGTTATATAAACATTACCATTCATATAATCTAGTAACAATGGGGTGTAATCTACAGCCTGCAAAATCCGTAGGATTTCAGATTGGCACAAGAGTGCTGTTCTTTGCTGACATTCATTTTAGCATCCTGTTACAAAAGTGGTAATGATTAATTGACTAAAAAAGTATTGCTTAATAAGAGCTTTAGACAATATTTTAAGGAATGTAGCAACTTTATGTAAGTATATAGCAAGTTTATAAATTAATGCTTTTTTAGTTTCGAAGTTGTTTGTTAACAAATATATTTTTTAGTTTATCACATATAAAAATTTTTTAGATCTATCATAGAAATAATATCGTTTAGAAATGCAAATTTAGTTATTAAGCAGTAGGCAAAGGTTAACGGCAAATTGTTTTAAAAAAATAGTAGAGTACATTTGTTTAATAGCCACAGGATTTAACCTCCTATTTTTCAATAACTTTTCTGTGAAGCTTATTGCAACTTGTTTAAATTTTTCTCTATGTAACACAGAACCGTTTCTTATTTTTAATTGCTCTAATAAAAACTTGTTTTCAATTTTAAAAAGTTTAATACATTTTTTAATTAAATAATGTTTTTAAATAATGTTTCTTTTCCACAGGCGTTTATTATAACTTAACTATACGAAGAACAAACTTTTCTATTAAATTTTCTTTATATTAAATAATATTAATATATAGCTGTCATGTTTATGAACAGTTTTACCTAAAAACTTTACTTTTACCTAATAAAATAAATTAATATTAAAACTTAATAACAAAATATTTACGCTAAAATATTTTGCAAAAAAAGGTGAGAACAACAGATATTAAAAAAGTAAGTTTATTAGCTTTCAAATGAATTAGTGATCTCACTAATCTTGTTATAAATGATTTTGAGAAAAATGAAGTGAAAAAAATATATATATATTTTTAAATAAAACTAACACTAACTTGAAAGAACAAATAACTACAATAAATAAATTATGAACTCATATTGAACAAATTATATTTATACAGTCTACTGTCAAACATAGATTCAATAATGGTGTGGGACTGTTTTGCTTCTAATCAGTTTGGTAAACTGTGAAAGTAAATGGAATTCTCAATAAGAACGGATGTCATAAGATAATCTTTAGAAATGTCAAACCATGTGGAAACCATCTAATTGGGCATGGATTCTTCATGCTACAAATATCAACCCAAAACACACATCTAAAAACTGTGCAAACTATTTGCAAAAAAAATGAAGCTCAAAATAATAAAATGGCTGTGACAAGTGCCAGACCTCAACCCTATTGAGTTACTATGAGAATAACTGGATCGTGAGGAACAAAAAATCCTACATCAACAACTGTGGTTAATTTTACAAGTGTGGAATGATACTTCTCCAATTTATTTGGATAATTTAATCAATTGTATACTAAAACTTGTATGTGCAGTAAGGAAATCAAAGGGTGGATTTTTCAACAACAAAAAAATGTTTTTTTGTTTCTATTATGTTGCATAATTTTGTTTATTTTTATCATTTTTATCAAGTTAACAATTTTATATAATAACAGTTAATTTGGTTAACTGTAATTAGCTTTTTGTGAATTGCTAATTAATATATATATATATATATATATATATATATATATATATATATATATATATATATATATATATATATATATATATATATATATATATATATATATATATAAAACAGTGTCACTCTTCAATTTTTTTTTCTTTTTTTTTAAATTTTAAAATCAGTAGGGCTAGTCTGCATCTAGTCTATACTAAATTTTTTAAATGTTTAACTTTTATATCTAAAATATATATCTAAAAACTAACCATTAGTAAAATTATATACATATATAAGATTATATTAATATCTATTTTTATTTTATACATATGTTATTTTATTTCAATTCACCTCCCCAAGGCTATGAAGGCGACTAAAATTGAGGAGGCTATTTTAGTCGCGGTTACAACCCTCTCTCAAATCTGAAACATGATCCTTGATGAACAAGATCAAGAAAGGGGAAAAACAAGTTGATATATAAGATCAAGATTAATTCCCAGTTTATTAAGTTTTTTGACCAGGCAAAATAACATTATGGAAAAAAGCTCCACCACAATTTTAATCAGTCAATTTTGAAACATTAAAACCACATGCTTTGATTGTTGAAACAATACAAAATTGTTTACAGGTTTGCTAAGTATAAAAAAGTATGAAATAAAAAGTATTTGTTAGAAGTAAATAAAAAAAAGTTATCACTATAAACTTCTAAATTATGCATTTTGCAGTAATTTATGCATTTTGCAGTAATTTATGCGTTTTGCAGTGGCCTTAAAAAAATAATATTGAATTAAATGCAATAAATGTTTAATGAAGTTTATTTTCTTGTTACAGATGTATTTAGAGGGGCTTCATGTACCAAAAGATGTCACAAAAGCTCTTGAATATTTTAAGAAATCTACAGAGCAGGTATATTTTTTAACCTTTGGATATGTCAACAACATATTTGTTAATAACATGTAAATTTTCTATTAAAAAAGTAAACTCTGAAACTCTTGTTTCAATAGAAATAGTTGTTGGAAAATTAAAAGTTCAACTGTAAATGCAACTTTTTTAAGAGATGACCAATATAAAATGCGTAAGCATATTAACTTTTTTAAGCTGTCACAGTTTGCTAAATTAACACAAAACCAGTTTAACACAAAACTAGTTTACCACAAAATTTGTTTAATTTTCAAATAAACTCAAAACAATGTAGAAATGTTGTAATGTAAAAATATTATAAAATGTTTATTGTGAAATATTTTCTTGATATTTGATACAATTCCTTTTCGCCTTTAAAAACTAAATGAATAAAAGTATTTTGTTTTAATTCTTGAATTTGTATTTACATTTTTTTGCAAGTGTTAATTATTGTTAAAAAGTTATACAAGTCATTATTTTGTCATTAATCTTGTTGATATATTTATCATTATTATTGTTTTTTTACTTTATATCTAAGAATTATTATTTGTTAAGAATCATTTAGGTTTGCAAAGAATTTTTTTATGAAGCGGTTGATATACATTTACACTTCTGTTACTAGAACAGGTTTAAAATTTTATGCACTTTATTGAGGTAGTATAGAATATTTTTGATGGGCTGTTAGCAAATTTTAAATGAGGTGTTAAAACACTTTTGATGGGGTGTTAAAACACGTTTACAAGGAATTTCATTAGTAAAATGAGCTGAAATAAAAAGAGGGAGCAAAAGCTTTAAGTGAGCAAAGTTTGTTCAAAACAGTGAAAAGATAAAATTAGTAATAACCATATGTTTAATTAAATTTAAAAGCCAATTGAGGTTTTTTTTTAATTACATAAATAGTTTAGAAAGATTGCCTGTCATTGTCTTTTTCTCTATTTAGAGATCTTTAAGGTAATGGAAGAATTAAAACATTAGACTTACTAAATAATCATTACTAAACAAAAAGTTTTTAGTGTAACCCAAAATAGTTCAAACATATGTAAAGTTGCAGATTTCATACGTAAAATGCATACAGCATGCTTTAACATAAAGTCATGATAGATGATGATAGTAATTACCTTAATTATGTATAATTTGCATGTAATTGTAATTTATATATAGTAATTCTATATAACTTACAAATTATATATATACTGGAGTAAAGTTTCATTTATTTGCTTATATTGTTTACTTTCCTTTTTCAACAAAAAAAAATTTTTGTAGGCTAATCCTATTGGTCAGGCTGGTATGGGAATGTTGTATCTCACTGGTGAAGGTGTGCCAAAGGTACTGCTAGTTTTCATTGTTTTTAGTTGACCTTTTTTTGGATAATTTTATCTAAAAATAACTGAAAATAAACAATTAGAAAATTATACTTCTTTAAGTAATATAATAAAACACTAACATTATTTGTTTTGAGCGATTACACATCTATATATATTTTGATTGTACTATTTGTTCATTTAAAAAATATATCAGTTACAATATATCAGCCATAACAATAATTAATAAATTAACTAATTGCATGCGTATATTAAAGCAAATATAAAAAGTTATTTAAGAAGTTTATAAATTTATTTTATCAGGATTATCAAGAAGCTATCAAGTATTTTAGCCAGGCAGCTGAGCAAGGTTGGGTGGAGGGACAGTTACAGTTAGGGAATATGTATTTTAGTATGTTATTATAAATTTCTTCTTCTTTTTTGTTGTTGTTGTTTTGTTATGTTATGTTGTATAAGTTTAGTTTTTAAATATAAGGGTATAAGGTTTTTTTTTCAGATGGATTAGGTGTCAAGCAAGACTACAAGCAAGCTATTAAGTACTTCACTTATGCATCACAATCAGGTCAATAAAATGTTTACATTATTATACATCTTACTATATTGTAATTATTATATTTATAATTTAATTTCTATAGTTGTTAAATTTTTGTTATATAATTGTTTACAATTCGTTTTATTTGGGGAGCACAATTTGTTTTAACAGTTTTAAAAATATTTAGCTGACTTTTTTATTGTTGTTTTTGGAGTGAATTTCCAGAGTAAAAAAGTTATGCAATGATTTAATTGCAAAAGATAAGATTTTATGAAAATTATGTTTACTGCATCAATAACTAATTATTTTAACTAGCAGTAAGCAACCCGTAATACGGGTTATTAGTAAATAAATTATTAATAACAATATAAATTTATGTATATATTTATTTATATATTATTTATTTATAATTTATTTATATATTTTTTTAGTTTTGCTCACTTTAATTTTTCTTGGCTTTAATTTAACTTAAACTTTTATATTTAAATTTAACTTGACTCTTAGCTTCATTAAACAATAAACCGTTTATTTTGCAATATTCTAGCATTAGATGTGCAATGCATAACAAAGTGGATATGTTAAAGTTGAATTATATGGCTCCTATTATTTTATATAATCTCATCTTTTTTTATTTAATCCAGCAGAAATTAAAAAAAAAAAAAAAACATTAAACGTATATATTAATCTACTTTATAGTTAATGTATGTCAACATATATTTATTTCAGCATTCATCCGATCCAAATTTATACTAATGCAGAAAATGTTTAGCAAAAATTGTCCAGAATTTATTTTGCCCTGCGTTTGTCTTAACATTAACTTTAGCAATTGCTTTTACTCATAAAAGCAATTGCTTTTACTTTGAGTAAAAGCAATTGCTTTTACTCAGAGGTTTTTGAATAATTGTTCAGCTTTATGTGAATAAAAACTTGAGCAAAATCGATAACAATTTTATTCATGTAAAGCTGAGCAATTTGTCTAAAAGGGCTGAGTAAAACTGCTTTTTTTTATTTACCTGACCTAATGAGCTGAAAAAATTATAAAACAAATGTCATAACTATATAAAACAGTTGTAAAAATATACATATTTAAACTTGTGTTCACTTTTTGAAAACTACATAAAAAAGCAAGTCTTAAGTTTACATATCTTTAAAACAAATTTGTTTAAATGATAATGTAACAAAAATCTACATAAAACACATTTTTCTTAAAAAACAATTAACTTTGAAAGCACTTTTCAAAATCAATCATAACAGCTGCCACCTACAGGACTAAGGAACCAAGTACAGCCTATTGTAATGAAAACCATATTAAAATAATTTAGAAAATTTATTACCAATAGGGGCGACGATTAAACATGTATTAAAAAAATTATGTGATTCCATAGTAACTAATGATGTGAAAGTTATCGGACAAATCTGAATTTAATTATTTGAGCATAGTAGTTTGTTTTTGTGATTTTATGCCATTTGTATTTTTAATAAAATAGGTTTTAAACTTGGTGTAAATCAATCCACAATTGGTTATCAGTTTAAAAAAATGAATATTAAACAAAGAAAACGTGAAAAGACTTCAAAATACAATATAGAACAACAATTAAAGGTAAAGAAAGAACCAGTAAACTAATTAACCAACTCTATTACACAAAATTGCTTCTGGTCATAGATAACAAAAAATACTTTTGTTATGCAGGGGACAACATGCCTGTAAGTTTTGGATACTAAACAAACAACAAAAAAACATGAAAACAAAAGTGTTTGTTTTATAGGAAAAGAGAAATTTCATAAAAAATTATTAATGTGGATAGCCATATCTGACCTTGGTTGTCTGAGCCATTGTTCTGCACTTCCAAGGCTCTAGCAATTAATTCATTGATCTATATTGATGAATGTTTAGAAACAACTTCTTCAGTTCATTCACAAGTATCATGGAGACTTTAACTATTTATTTTGGCCAGGTTTAGCAAGTTCTGATTATTCTAAAGATTCTCTTAATTGGATGGACCAATATGTCTATTATGTTGATAAAGAATCCCATCCTACAAATATGTCTCAAGCACGACCAATTGAAAACTTTTGGGGACATTAGGCACAGAAGGTTTACAAAAGGTTAAAGATTGGGAAGCTTCAACAGAGCAAGTTTTGATTGATCAAATTAAATTAAAACTACAAGAAATTGATTTAAATTTTTTACAGTCGCTTACGAAAGGCCTGAGAGTAAAATTGAGAACAATTGCAGATGGTGGTATTTTTTCATTTAAAAAATAACTTTTTTTTTTATTAAAAGCTAAATACCTTATCTAAAAAAGTATAATCGTTTTTTTTTTTCATTTATAAATAAGTTATTGGCGTTTTTATTTTACGTTTTAGTCTGATAACTTATGCATCACCTGTTAGTAGGAAGTTATAGAAAAGTAAATTAGTTAATAGGAAAAAAAATAAAAAAAGAACAAAATAGAAAAAAAAAATTTTAAAATTATTTTATTTTGAGAACATTTTAGCAAAAGTGTTCAAAAAGGCCTGTCTAAAAAATTTTATTCTCATTAATCCTTCTGCAAAACAATAATATTAATCTATAAATAATAAAATGAATTGAACATACTAGAAAGGCCTTCAGCTCCTTCTAACTGCTCTAAAAAATAAAGTAATACTTGCTTTTCTTAAAACTTGCTTAAAATTTTCTAAGAAGACTAAAGACGAAACTGAAATACTTTACTAAAAAAAGAAACTAAAAAAAAAAAATTGTACAAAAAAAACTCATTTTATTTAGTTCTAAGTTCTTACGTATGTAAAAAATAAAAAGCAGGCTATAAAAATTAGAAAAATAAAAACAACCAACAACAAACAAATATTATTTAAATTTTTATTTTAGTTTTTAAACAATGAACAACATCAATTCATCTTGAAACTAAAAATTTATCAGCTTTAATTTGCTTGCAGACCTTGCTTGAAAGATCGCATAGAAAATAGAACCGTGTATAGAAAAGCCTAGAAGCTACTTTAAAATGATGTAAGATGACTACTATTAACTATTAAATTAGCCTAATAATATTAAGATTAAAATTAGTTAATTTACCGTTTTGAACATTTTGGAATGTTCACTCACTTCAATTTTAGATTTAAGTACAACTATAGTCAAAAAAACAGAAGTTACCGATAGATTAGCGTTTACCAAGCATATGAGATGCACAATAGCTCAATGCATTCAAATTGATTTTGATCCACATATAGATTGATTTGTAACATTAAAATTTTTAAAAGTTGCTAATAGTAATGTCTTAAACTTTATTTTTCCCTTAATGAAAGTCAAATAAATGTTGCTGTCTTTATTTATTACTATATTTATTTAAAAATATATACTATGTTTTTTATATATATACATAGTTGTTAAAATAGCCAAAAATAGCTAGGCCAAGGCCAAGACTACATGTTCTAAGACTAAAAGTTTCAAGGACAACGCTAAGGTCAAGAATTTCAAGGTCAAGGTCAAGGCCTTTCCAAACATTTTTAATGCCAAAGACTTCAATTTTGGCCTTTAGTCAAGGCCAATTATTAACAAAACTGTAGGTAGCAAGTGCTGTGACAATAAAACCACATGTTGTAAAGCTTAACTCCAAATAAAAAGCCAAAAATAAAAATACATAAAAATAAAGAATTAAAACTTTTAATTCTTTTTTTTAATGTATTTTTGTGCTTAATGCTAACAACTAATATCAACATCTTTTAATTAAAAGTTAAATATTAGTTATCAGTATTAACTATAAGTCATAAGCATTAACTATCACTATATAGCGTATAAGTCTTTGTTACATTTAAGAAACATCAAAGTTTTAAGCAATAAATCAGACATATAAGCTCTATGAGAACACAATATCAATCCACTCTTTTAAAACAACAATCATGTCATTGATTATAGTTTTAAAACGACTAGTCAATTTAAACCATGACATAAAACACAAAATTAAGTTCTGAAGCTTTGAGTTAAACAAAAATAACTCTTGTAAACAAAATGAACTGAAGTAAAATTTTGAAAATGCAAATACAAAAGAAAGTTCTGAATTTAATATGAAAAGGTAGAAGGCCAAGGCCAAAATGTACAAGGCCAAGGCCTGGGCCAACAACTTGAAGGCATAGTCTATCATCTGTGTGTGTGTGTGTGTGTATATATATATATATATATATATATATATATATATATATATATATATATATATATATATATATATATATATATATATATATATACATATATATATATATATATATATATATATATATATATATATATATATATATATATATATATATACACACACAAAATTAAGTTCTGAAGCTTTGAATTAAACAAAAATAACTCTTGTAAACAAAATGAACTGAAGTAAAATTTTGAAAATGCAAATACAAAAGAAAGTTCTGAATTTAATATGAAAAGGTAGAAGGCCAAGGCCAAAATGTACAAGGCCAAAGCCAACAACTTAAAGGCAAGGTCTAACATCTGTGTGTGTACATATAAATATATATATATATATATATATATATATATATATATATATATATATATATATATTTATATATATATATACATATATATATTAAAATTTTTAATAAATGTTTCACTTTATTAAAAGACAATTATGTAAAACATAGATATTATAAAGCATATTATAAAAAAAAATTGTAACATACTATAAAAGCTACTTCTTATAAAAACATTTAAAAAACATATTTTATTCTTTTAGGTCATGTTTTAGCATTTTATAATCTTGCACAGATGCATGCAAGTGGTGCAGGTGGAATTCGTTCTTGTAACACAGCAGTAGAGGTATGGTTACTAGTTTGTTTACATTTAAATCACATGATAATTTTTATAATATAGTTAATATATGTGTGTGTGAATTATGTTATATAAAAACAAATAACTACATAATTAATGCTCATTTATACTACTTTAAACGGAGTACAAAGAAGCAATATTAATATGCTTAATCCTAAATAATTTTACACCCTAATCATCATCTTTGCAATTTATTTAACAAAAACACAGTAAAAGTTATTACCTGATGATCCCGCTAAGCGTGAAACTTAAAGTTGTAAATAAAAGCATTATGAAGTTATTTGTTTTTATTTTAAATAATTCACATATTTAAATAGCTCTAATTTTATTTATTTTAATTAATCTCATACAGCACTCTTATCGAAGATATATGCAAGTACTTAAGCATATATTTGTATGTGTATATATATACAGTCTTTTCAATTTGAAATTTATGCTTAAATGCCAGCACAAAAAATAGCGCTAGTGAAATGGTCATTTTAAGGTTGGCGTACTCGAAAAATTTATATTTTTTTGCTATTTAAATTAAAATTACGCAAATAATGCTTTAAATAAATGCTAGATGAAATATTAAAAATAAAAAACACCATGAAAATGAACGTTTTGATTGAACTCTAGATAAAATAGTAAAATAAAAATATCAGAAAAATTAAAATAAAAAAACATTTTTATATGAATATTAAACAAAGTAGTTAAAATGAAAATGGAAGCAGAAACATTTTATATTCTAAATGAAATAATTTTAAAAAATCACACAAAACATTTTATTTAGTTCTATATAAAACAATTCATATAAATAC
>NC_088928.1:10880000-11012500 GCF_038396675.1 Hydra vulgaris
GGTTTCTATAGAATCTTTTTAATTGTTTAGTTTTTTGTTCATATATTATTATGTATTACACAAATTGGTATTTAATTATTTTGTATTACTACTTTGATTATAATTAGTCAAAGAATTGAAACACTACACCCTACACTTTACAAACTATATGCTCTACACTTTTTTTTCTCATGACTTTTTCATATTTTTTTTAAAAATACAAAGCACAAGTGTCAACACCAAAACCACCAACAAATTGACCACAACACCAACAAATTGACCACAACACCAACAAATTGACCACAACACTAACAAATTGACCATTATCTGTTCCATATATTTTCAATATTTTATCATTTACATATTTTTGTTATTTTTGATGAACTTTTTCACCTATCTAATCTTACCTCTCTTTGCAAAAATTAAATTTGTTTTTCTGAACCTTTGGAAATGTTAAATAGGGATGTTGGAAGAAATTTCTTGGAGAAGTTATGAAATTTCTGCTCAAATTTCTATATAGAGACTTATCAAAATTTTACTACTTAAAGTTCAAATTATCTTGCAAAGTAGAAAAGTTGCGAAGTAGCAATTTATAAAAATGCAATGCTTCTATGCAATCCAATTCCTGCAAAAAAATAAGAATTGAAAAAAAAAAGTTGTCTAAAAAAAAAATGAGTTGAAAAAGAAAGAGTTGTCTAAAATCTGAGTACAAAAGCATGCAATTATTTAGTATGTAAATCATTGAAAATATTGTAAACATTTCATCAAATTATCAATTTTGAATAATTCTAGTTAGGTTTAACTAAAATCTTTGTTTATTTTCTTTTCAATTTTCACTTTTTTTCAATATATATGAAATGAGTTTTGGTGATAAAATACAGTCATCAGAGTGTTGAAAACTTGTGGAAGTCATTAGAAAAACCAAGGAAAACAGAGAACCAAGGAGTTATAAAATAGTTAAAAAAATAATTGTTTTACAAATCAGTCTTTGCTTGACAGTTAAAAACATTGACAGTTACTTTAAAAATTAACCTCTGTCATCTAAAATTACATTAAGAGGAGATTTTTTTATATTGTATTTAAAGTTTAATGTTACAAACAATAATAAATACTAAAAATTTGTAAAAAAATAAGAAATAAGTAACAAAATTTTAATATATACTATAAATGCTACATCTAAAGTTTAAAATGGTTAACAGGTTACCAATTGGTATCAGCAATCACCTGACTAAGGAAATGTTCAACTAAGTATTCAAATAAAGTGGGGCTTAAGTATACCGGCCTCCACTAGAACAAGTCGTGAGCTTAGAGCAAAAAGCAGAAAATAGTATCAAATAATCTAAATCAAATTTTAAAAATGGTGAACAGTAAAGTACAATAAGAATTTTTTAAGTTTTATAAAGATAATTTAACTAAGTTTAATGAAGAAAACTTAAAAAGAAAGTTTCTTATGTAAAATGAAATTTTAAAGATTTCCTTTAAAATTTCATTTTACATAATTAAACATTTTTAATAAAAATACTTTAATGAGTTTTAATTGAATATATATATTAAGTTTTTTATATTTTAAGTATTTGTTTCATGATGATATGTTTTTAGTTTTAAATATTGTTTGACAATTTTTTACTTTGTATTCAAAAAATAAATCTAATGAGCAAATTGTAAATCAACTTTTATGTGGCCATGGTTAAAAAATTTCTAGTTATATGTTATGTAAAGAAACATAATTACTACATAATAATGCCAATTACTTCTTCTTAGATAACAACTCAAATCAATTGAGCATAGAGCAACTTCTGCATAGAGTAATGGAAAACAATATTTAGATACCAAATAGTTATATAAATATTTGTAAATAAATAAAGGGTATAGAGAACTTTATTTAAAATCTGTTTGTTTTTTTTAGATAATATTGAAATGTTTGATAAAAATCAAACATATGTTCGAGCACTTTTACAATGGTCTCGTGCAGCACAACAAGGTATTGGTTTATTTCGAAAGTGTTGATTGTACAAAAGTAATAATGTCATAAAAATGGCAGTAAATACATTTAAAACACAAATGAGAACTAATAAAATCAAAAACAATAACAGTGCGTTATTCCATATGAAATCACCTAGTTTTTCGAAAGTGCCCCAGGGTACCACCTCCAATTTACTTCAAACTTTGACCACCCACAGATTTGTGGAAAAAACACAATCCTGAAAATTTCAGCTTGATTGACCAAACCGTTCAAAAGTTATAATTGAATCAATATAGACCAAAATTGGCAAAATTTGAGTATCTAAAGCTTACAATAGATTTTTTATGGTAATAGTTTTTCACCCAAATTATCTATTTTTGCAGGTGATTTTGACTGGTTTTAAACAATTTTTAAGTTTTTGTACCTCAAAGTTGCTAATTAACGCAATACTTTTGTGTACTTAGAGTAACCACTTTCGGAAAAAATTAAAATTATGTGTTGAAAGTTATTTTAGCACTTGCAGCAGCTTGTTAAAATATCACTTTTTAAAAAAAATACAATAAATTACATTCACTTTGTATGCATAGAAAGTAACGTAGACAGTTATAATAAATTATGAAACTTTTGACTGCCAAGGTTCCATATATAGACAATCACCATATACTATATCTTGTGACATTATTGTAGCTCTATGACTTAAGTGAATAATTTTAATTTATGCCTGAATGAATATAATCAGTTTTCTCTAAATAACATTATCAGTGTCTTAACTTAATTTATTTGATATGATTTTATAATATGTATTTGTTTAATTTTATGCATTTATATATTTAATTACAATGATATAATTTTCACATGGTTATAATTTGAGTGTAAAATACTTCAATTGCTTCAAGAGTCAATTAAAAGTATCAAGAGTATTAAAATCTAAATCTGCATTTTCTGGAATTTAAATCTGCACAGTATTTTCTGGATTTTATTATTTTAGTTTTAAATATTGCAAGAACCAAAAACTAAAAAGTTTTGTGTATGCAGAAATAGTTATATGTAGAAATAGTTTATTGGTTGCATTTTAGACAGTTTTAATCACACTTGTACTTGAGATTTCATTTTTACTGATTTTATTACTAAAAAATATAAAAAAAGTTTTTTTTTAGATTATGTTACATGATCAACCCTCAATTTTAATATTTTTAGATTAGTAAAAAATGTCAGAGAAATATTGTGTGGAAAGAGTATTAAATGAAGATTGTGATAAAATGTCATATTGTAGAATGGTAGGAAGAATAAGACTAAAAGATACTGATATTGAAGTTTTAATTCAAAGGATAGGATACACTTTCGAACCAAATGAGGAGATATGTTTCTAGATATGAAGCACTTCAAAAATACTATTGTGATTCATTCAAAGTCCACAAGAAAAAAATTATCAAGGGATTGTGTAACATATCAATAGCAAATCAACTTAGGATCAAACCTGGTTAAAAAGTTTGAACTAACTTTATGAATGAATTCAAACTTGAAAAAATTACAGAAGTTAGTCAAGATAAAGCTGCTCAAGAAGATTTTAGTTGTTCAGACCTTGATTAGACAGTTCTTAATAAGAGTGTGTCTTTATTAGAAATATCTCCATTAAAAAATGCAAGTAGGTGCGACAAATTAGGATATGGAACAAATATGACAAACCTAGTAGCGTCAGCATCGGATATAGACCCAAAAGATATGGAATCAGAAAAAGAGCAAAAATGTATAAACTGTAATGATTTAGACAAACTGTTAGATGCAATAAAAAATAAAATGAAAATAAGTTTGAAGGAAGAAAAAGTTTAACTACTAACACTAGCTTCTGATATTTGGTCAATTGAAAAAACTTGCAAAACATTTTCAGTTTCAGAACATCTCGCTAAAAAAGCTCGAAAGTTAAAAAATGAAAAAGGAATACTTGCTAAACCTAAGGCTAAAATAGGACAGCCATTGGAAGATATTATTAAACAAAAAGTTATTGAAATTTATGAATCTGAAGAGTTTACAAGACAATGTCCAGGGAAAAACGACTTTGTTTCTGTACATATAAATAATGTAAAAGTTCATAAACAAAAACGTTTAATATTAGTTTGATTAAAAGAACTTTATCTTGAGTTTAAAAAGCTACTATTACCTTACTATATAATGCTACTCCTATGTAATAGGGTAGTTATACCATACAAACAAAGTTGGATTCAGCAAGTTCTGTGAACTAAGGCCAAACTGGTGCATCACAGTTGACAGTAGTGGAAGTCACTCAGTTTGCGTATGCTCTTATCATCAAAATGCTAAGTTGATGTGCACAGCTTTACCTAAGGGCCATTTAATATATTACAAAGATTTGATGAAAGTATGTGTTTGTAATATAGATAGTCAAAGCTGCAAGTTTTATCTATGTTCTAACTGCTCCAGTAAAGTAAATTTGAAGACTTACTTGGAAAATGTGTTTGAAAATAATGATTTTGATTTTGACGATCAGATCACATACAAACAATGGATGTCAACTGACCGAATTGCACCGGTCACAGTCTAAACGAGCATTATTGAGTTTATTGAAACTTTAAGTGAAACTTTGTATGACCTTTGTCATCACCATTTTATAAAAGAAGCACAATCCTCCTACTTATCAGAAGCAAAAAAAATATTAGGTCAACACACTTGCCTTATTCTTATGGATTTTGCAGAGAACTATATTTTTCTTGTGCAAGATGCTGTACAAGGATTTTACTGGCAAGCCGATCAAGCTACCTTGCATCCATTTGCTATTTATTACAAAGATGAAAAAAAATCAACTCAAATGTGAATGCTATTGTACAATTTCTGACCATCTTTGCTATGACCAAACAACAGTTCATTGCTTTCTCACAAAGTTACTCCCAATGATTAAAATTAAACTACCCACAATCATTAAAGTAAAATACTTCAGTGATGGTGCTGTGTCACAGTACAAAAATTACAAATATCTGTTAAACTTAATGTACCATCTTGAAGATCACAATATAAATGCTGAGCATCACTTCTTTGCTACATCCCATGGCAAAAGTCCATGTGATGGAATAGGAGGAACTATACAAGCAGCAAATGCAAAGCAGATTCTTACGCCAAATGAACTATTTACATGAGCTGAAAAAAACATTAAAGGTGTTAACATATTTTACATTTCAAGTGATGAAATCAATAACCATGAAACTTATTTTAACCTAAATGAAATAATATGAATAGATGAGCACAGTCCCAGGCACAAGAAACTATCGCAGTTTTGTACCAGGTGGAGGCAAATTATTTTTACGGAGAATCTCTAGCGATACTGTCTTTGATACCCATTTACTGAATAATATTAACTTGGCAAAAAAAGATTCTTCAAACTTTCAACCTGATAAATACATTGCATGTTTTTACAATGATGAATGGTACATAGGACTTGTGTTTTAGATTTGTAATGAAAACCAAGATATTAATGTATAATTTATGCATAGAAACAAATTAAATTTAAAATGGACTAATGATGCACAATCAAGTCAGTGTTGGGTTCCATTTGACAAAGTATTATGTCAAATATGTGCTTCATCCATTAAGGGTAGAAGTGCTTGTGACTTCAAACTTGCTAATTATAATTGTGACAGTATTATCAGTTATGTAAATCAGAGATAAAGAAATTAGTGTACTTGTGTTTCATTTGTATATACACTTCTTCTTCCAGCATTTTTATTTTTTGGTTTTATTTTTTGAAATGTAATATAACTTGTGCTATTAGGTATCCTTTTAAACTAAAAACTGTCTACGCTACTTTCTATGCCTACTAAGTGAATGTAATTTATTGTATTTTTTTTAAAAAGTGATATTTTAACAGGCTGCTGCAAGTGCTAAAATAACTTTTAACACATAATTTTAATTTTTTCCGCATATGGTTACTCTAAATACACAAAAGTAACAAAAAATTGGCACAGCTTGTCTGTTGGAATTGAACTGTACCACATTAAAGTTTCCAAAATTTTGTCTAATACTGTTTTAATTAGCAAGTTAGAGGTACAAGTACTCAGAAATTGTTTAAAATCAGTCAAAAACATCTGCAAAATTGGATTATTTGGGTGAAATACTATTAA
This sequence comes from Hydra vulgaris, assembly GCF_038396675.1. Classification (NCBI taxonomy): domain Eukaryota; kingdom Metazoa; phylum Cnidaria; class Hydrozoa; order Anthoathecata; family Hydridae; genus Hydra; species Hydra vulgaris. Next base: position 10,886,070 of record NC_088928.1, read on the forward strand.
CGTACAAAATTTAGGGTGATCACCTTTTTTATTTACAAAAGTTATGCTCTGTCAATAATCAAAAAAATCTACTGTAAGCTCCAGGCACTTAAATTTTTCTGATTGTTGTCAATATTAGTTCAATCATAACTTTAGAACAGTTTGGTTAATCAAGCTGAAATTTTGAGGTTTGTATTTTTTTCATAAATACTGTGGGTGGTCAAAATTTGACGCAAATTTGAGGTGGTACCCTGGGGACCATTACCCTTGGGATGACTTGATAGGGAATGACCCCAGTAGAAGATAAATAAAATACCATATTATATTAATGTCAAATAATTAATCAATACTGTGATAAAATCACAGTAGTATAAGTAAATAAAAGCAATAAATAAAAGTAATAAATAAAAGTAATTATAAATACCAAGCAATATATATATAAATATAAATATCAATATCTTAAAGCAATATATCTATACAGGTGTACTGTCAATATATCTATACAGGTGTACTGTCAATATATCTATACAGGTGTACTGTCAAAAAGTAAAATTAAATAGTCAAAAAAGTAAATTTAAATATGTTTTGAAAACGTTACTTTTTTAAAACATTTTTAAGTTTACATTTAAAAAGTATTAGTAAATAATTGCAAAGTAATTGAACAAAAAAAAATTTTATAAAAATATCTCAATTTTTGTTACTTTTCTTACTTTTAAACCAGACTTTCTATTTAAAAAATCTTAATAAGTTCTTAATAAGTTAATAAATCAATCAAGTTAATAGTTTAATAATTTTTAAATTGCATACAATCATGCACACGCACGCACGCACACACACAATCACACATTTAATTAAAACTAATATATAATAGAATTGAAAAATAAAAAAAATCAGTTAAAAATAATATATCATGTTGATTTATGCTAAAAAAAAAATGAAATGAAATAATTATTTTTTTTTATATCAAAATTAATGAATAATTTAAAACTGAAAAAAAGAAGGAAGGAAGAATATTGTCCTTCTAAAATCATTTACAATATATATTACAAAATGTTACAATCACTCAAAATAGAATTGTTAAATTTAATTAATCATAATTAAGTTGAGTTTAGAAAGTAAAAAATGTGCATTTTTTATATCCATGTGCTTAGTATAACTCTTCCCCTTTCCTCCCTTCCCCTCTCCTATGTTAAAATATAGTAATACAATACACAAGTAATTTAATAATAAAAAATGAAAAAAATCAAAATATATAAAAATTCTAGTAGAAGTTGTTGTTCCATCAGTAAGCAAGATATAAAAGTTAGAAGATTTTTTCTAATTTTAGATATTTAACTAACATACTATATATTCTTTTAGTAAGAAATATATTCTTAGTAAAAGTGTTTGAGTATTTTTTCCTAATAGTCATTTAACATTCATTTAACTCTATTACACCAAATCACAAAACAAGGCCACTGCACCAAGATATAAGTTGAGTGCCACTTGCTTATGAAGTCGATTAACAAAGTCAAATTTACAGGTCACTCCAACTAGCCACACTGTCACAAATTATATATGATTTTAGTTTCTTTTGTTATATTAAAGGATATGCTGTAGCAAGAGTCAAAGTTGGTGACTATCATTATTATGGCCTGGGTACAAAAGTTGACTATGAGGCTGCTGCCCAACATTACAAGTTGGCTAGCGACCAACAAAACAATCCCCAGGCTATGTTCAATCTTGGTTATATGCATGAACAAGGTTTAGGACTTAAGCAGGTAAATTAGATAGCAACTTATTTTTTGATTTAAAAAAAATATAAAATAATATCGTTATTTAATTATGTGCTACTTTAATTTAGGATATGCACTTAGCAAAGCGATTTTATGACATGGCAGCACTCGCTAGTCCGGATGCACAGATTCCTGTCTATTTAGCTTTGTGTAAATTGACTGTAATATTCACATGGGAAAATATTCAACTTGTAAGTTATTTTATTCTTTTTCTAAAAAAGTTAATTTTTCAAGTTAAATATCATTGCAAAATTTGCAAAAAGCGATATATCATTGCAAAAAGTTATTACCACATTTCTCAAAAAATGTGATTTTGGCATTTCAATATATTTGAACTGTAATTTACGATATGTATCCTTGTAAATCAAACTGTATTTTTTCATCACATGACACAAAACTCACAAATTAATTGATGGTAGTCAAGACATATCTCAATGTTTGATTAAATTTAGATTAATTAAAAATTTAAATTTTAATTAAATAAGTGTAAAAATAGTTGTGTTGGTTGAACTTTAAATTTCTGTAATTGTGAGTTAGCAGTCATAACATCAGTTTAGATTTTTGCCTCTCATGAAAACCTCAATTTTTTGAAATATGTGGTAATGAGTTTTCACCAACAATATATATATATAAATTTTTTTACAAAGTTTAAAAGGATTAATGTTGACTAAAAAAAGTTACAGTAATTTTATTGTAAATAGTTCGTACATTTGAATGTGACAAATATACTATGTAGTTCTTAACTAAATACTTAAACAAATATATATATGTATATATATATATATATATATATATATATATATATATATATATATATATATATATATTATATGTATATATATATATACATATATATATACATATATATATATACATATATATATATATATATATATATATATATATATATATATATATATATATATATATATATATATATATATATATATATATATATATAGTATATATATATATATATATATACATGTATATATATAGCGATATGAATAAGTTTTTGGACTGGAGTTAATTTAAAGTTGTCTCTGCAAAGAAATTTACAAGGAGGTTCATAATAGTCTCATTTTGAAGTCCTGCTTAATATGTATTTAAAAATAATCAAAAAAAAATAATTAATTAATAATCCAGATAAACAAAAAAAAAGAAATCCGCAACAATTTTATAGCTCTCAGGTATGCAAAAATAACTGTTTACAATTGAATTAAGTCTATTGAAACTAATGGATCATTGAAAAAAAAAATATCCTGTGGTAGACCTGTTATAATTGCATCAAAAGCCAACATTCGATATATTAAAAAAAAGTTTGATCATTGTTCTTGCTGTTCCAGAAATTGCATTGCCAGAAACCTAAAATGTCATCAAAGTTATGTTTCAAATATTTTAAATAAAAAAACTTACATCAGGTATCGTAATAAAAGTAAAAGAACACTTCTAACTGAAAATCAGAAGAAACCGAGGCCAAAATATCGAAAAATATTAGAAGAATATAAAAGTATATATTTTCTTTTAGATGATGAATCATTCTTTACTTTAACTCATTCGTTGCAGCCTGGCAACTCTGGTTTTTATTTAAGCAATATTTTTTTGACTCCTTCTCATAGTTTGATTTTAAAGCCAAATATGAAAAAAAGTTTCTGGTTTGGTTTTTTTTTGAAATTTGAAAAAAGTTTATGAAGCAAGTTTATGGACAGCATAGAATTTATAGAAATCTAGAATAATCTACTGTCTTGACAAAATGGATCCTGCGTTTTTGTACTATATTATTTTCTTTGTACTTTTTTTTTTTTTTCAAGTTTTGTGTTTTAAATAAAAAATTTTCTTACTAAAGTAAGGCTTTTATTCCAGTTCAAAAACTTATTCATAATATGTTTAATATATCCTCCAAAATACTAGCAACCAAATATAATAAAAATTTTTTCTACTTTGATTACAAATTCCAGCAATTTTTGTTAAATTATGTTTTATATGAAAAAAAGTGGTTAATATTATATACAAGAAAAAAGATTTGTACATAATAAGACTACTTGAAAATGAATGTGTTTTTTTGCTTCTATTGGTATTTTAATGCAAAAAATGTTTCCAACACATAAGCAACTTTTTTATTACTACTCTAAAAAACTCACAAAAAATCATCCGCACAAGAATTCCTTTGTGTTGAATTAATTTTCAACGGAATTGTAGTGCTGTAATTATTAATACTTATCCAATGAGAATCGACTAATTGTTACTTTTTGTCCAGAGAGGAAAATGAAGTGTTGCAACCATTACAATATTAATTTGAGATTGCAGAAAACAAGTATAATTTAGCTTTTCGAGAACGTATTGTAAAGGATTATAAGAAAGAAGTTAAACAAAAAGAAATTGCGACAAAATACTCCATTAACAATTCAATTGTATGTTGAATAGTCAAATAATTTATTAAAGGTAGTCCTTTTGAAAAAGAACAACAAGACGGAAGACCACACAAAACATGTTGTTTCTCCAACAGAAAAATTATTCATCATGTTAAAAAGAATCCTTTCGACAGGGCTAATGATATCATTTGATTAATGATTCGTCAAAAAACTGAATCTTTTCGTGTCTCAAAATACAGTTTGTAGATGGTTATAACTTTCAGGACTTTTGAGCTTTAGAGCAGCAAAAAAATCTTTCATTTCTCAGAAGAATCAAAAAGCTAGAATTGAATTTGCAAATACTCATAGAGACTGAACTATAAATGATTGGAATAGAGTATTGTGGAGCAATGAATCAAAGTACAATTTGAATGGTCTTGATGGCAGTTTAAAGCAACTTAAGCCTAAAGGTAAATGCTTAGATCCTAAATACGCAAGAGGAACAATCGAGCATGGTGGTGGAAAAGGTGAAATGGTTTAGGGTTGTTTTTCTGGTTTCAGTGGAGTCAGATCTATTTACAGAATAAATGGCATTAGGGATCAATATATTTATCGTGATATTCTCAAGAAAAAAGTTGCTAATGTTTTGGAAGACTACATTTTTGCAATAAAATACCAATTTAAACAAAAAAATACATTTATTAATTTTCAAGTAGTCTTATTATGTACAAATCTTTTTTCTTATATATAATAATAATAATTTTTTTTATTTAAATCGTATTTTTAATAAAAAAATTTGCTGTAATTAGTAATCAAAGTAGAAAAACTGTTTATTTTTTTTGTTGCTAATGTTTTGGAGGACAGTGTGTGTGTGTGTGTGTGTGTGTGTGTGTGTGTGTGTGTGTGTGTGTGTGTGTGTGTGTGTGTGTGTATATAATATATATATAATATATATATATATATATATATATATGTATATGTATATGTATATGCATTTATGTATGTAAATTTTATGAACATGTGTTGTTACACCTATATAGTTTGATGATCCCTAATAGGGTGTCTCAGAAAAAAAAGAGTCTCAATACCACACCTTAAAAATATCTAGTCTCTAAGGCATTGTTATGCTGAAGGTGTTTTTAGAAAAAAGTCTCATAAATTGCAATGAGATTGCGAAATATTTTTATATTTTATGATTGATTATTTTGTAAAATATTGCCTTTAAATAATCAAGTTAAATTTGTCACTAATTCTGACAAAATGGTTACTGAATTACTGTAATTTTGATATTTTTAAAACACCTTCAGCAAAATAATGTCTAAGAGACCAGATATTTTTCTGGTGTTCTACTGAGACCCAATAAATAGGATTGCCATAATGCACATATTTGTTGGGACACTATAATCCTTAGGTGCATAGCATAATTCTCGGTAAAAAAAAATGTTTTTAAAATTTTTTTTCACTTATTAATTTTTTGTAACTTTAGAAATATAATATGTTGAAGGGAGTGGATTTTACTGCAGAATTTAATCGAATTTTAGTGGCTACTGTTCAAATGCTTGGTTCAGACTGGGACGTATATCTTATAACTATTTTAGTTGGTCTGCTTGCTGCAATTGTTTTATTTCGACGTGCTTATTTCCATTAAATTGTTATTAACATAACTTATACAAAATTATTTATACACAATGGTGTTTGTATCATCTATAAAAATATAAGACCATTAATAAATTTTCTTATAATAAGTTATTTTTTTGGTCATAAAGAATGACTTGAACTTAAGGCGCAGTCGTCGCTTGTATTTAAATAGTATACAATTTAGTGCAATATATACAAAAAATACTCAACTAGATAACATCGACATTACAGTCTATCGAATTCTTAGTCCGGGCCATAGGTGATTTTTTTTTAAATGTTAATTACCTCCCGAAAGGACCACTACAGTCAAGAAGGCTACTTTATTGTGATTACAACCCTCTCTCAACTCTTTAACTCCGAAACACGAACCTTGAAAAACGAGGTCATTGCACGGAGAAACAAGCTGATTTGGCAAGCTCATTACTATTCAAATCCTCAGTGTAAGACTTACTAACGATTACCAGCCACTTGGTCAAAAGGTATATTGGTGGTTCCCGGATGAACATGCCTGCGTTGGTATCTTTCTAAAGGTTTAGTACTATTATCCGTAACAGTTAACTTTTACACAAATTAGCACTTTAATCCCTATAAAATAATTTAATTTACTCTAACAAATTGGGGAATAAAAAGACTTTTTTTGTTTGTTTTGCTGACACAAAAAAAAGTGCTTTAATTTATCTACCGAATCTATAAAATATTTTAAGTTGCTCACTGAAAGTACAAAAAGGTCTCAATTTGCCGACTGATGGTATAAAAATCATTGATTAAGGGCTGTCGCCCCCATTAGCGCCGACTTTGTAGGGATGACAGATATTAGTATTGATAGCAGGAAGTTAGCACTTTTTCTAACCTTTGCTTAGAAAACGAATTCTATTAGGCAGCATGACATAGAATAGATTGCACTGAGTTATTGGTATCCCAATGTAAAGTTGTTTAATGAATCCGAGATATCTCTAAGACACTAAACTGTTACATGACTTTTTAAACATTTAATAGTAAATTTCACATATTATCTAGCTACTAAAACAAACAAACTTTAAATTTACAAGTTTCAGACGTAAAAAAGTAATATTCTTAAGTTTCAACAAATAGAATACTTATCTCGTTTGTTAACGGGCAAATTTTGTTGTCGTTAACGGGAAAAACTTGTTGCCAAGCAGTATTATGTAATATAAATTTTATTTCATTTTTTTTTAGTCTTCAATATTAAGTGCAAGTATAAGATCGTATAGAATGTTTTGTCTGGCTTAACCTTTGTAGTTGTAGATACAATACATAAAACTATAACACAAAAAAGTAATGATTAAAATCTTATCTTATTCATAAAACATATCTTTATTCAAAAAAAAAGTGTATATATTTATATCTTTAATTCATAAAATATATATGTATCTTTATCATGCGTTTTAAGCATCTTAACGTTATACCTTGACAACACACTTGCTGTGCCTGTTGTAAATCAATTTTATTTAATATTCAACAATACGCTAATTACGAACAGAAATATTTTATGGATTTTTTGCTAGTGCCTTTAAACATCTCTAGCAAATGTATTTAACTAGCTATTATTTAAAGCTGCTTCTTTACTTTTCTTGATGTTGATTGATGTTAGTCTTAATTAATCCTCAAAAACTTGTTATAGCTGAAAAAAATAACCCTGAAAAGTTCGTTATAGCTGAAAAAAATAACCCTTTTTTACGTTTAGAAAAAAAAGGGTTACTAAGGTAAAAAAGGGCGTGAGTATTGTTAAATGGCTTTCTACACAAGCAATTGTGTGCAGTTTCAAACATAAAATCTATGTGTTTAAAATTAAAATTTGCATTGGTGCCGAACTGAACCGAAGTGACATTTCAAAAGCAGAAAGCAGATGATGGTATAGATGGTAGATGCACAATTATCTACAATATCTAAAAGCCCAATCAGACATTTGTCCATTTTAAGTTTCATAAAATGAATGCCATTTATTTCTATATATAAATATATACATATATATATATATATATATATATATATATATATATATATATATATATATATATATATATATATATATATATATATATATATATATATATATATATATATAATATATGTGTGTGTATATGTGTGTGTGTGTATGTATATATATATATATATATATATATATATATATATATATATATATATATATATATATATATATATATATATATATATATATATATATATATTATATATATGAATATATAATTACATATGTATATATTAGGATGCTGACTTTTTGGTATCTCTAGTTTCCTGTATAAAAAATCTTGCATATTGGCTCCTTTATATCAGTGAATTTTTTTAGTTTAACTTTATAATATCTCTTTATAATTTCGTCCTAATCATTTGTGTTTTCACAAGACAAATAGCTACACAAATCCCAACAAATCAATCCGTGCGATCGACAATAACAACCTTGTGTTTCGCATTTTGACTTTTTACACGCACAGGAAAATAACTGTAAAACATCTTCTGGAGCAGATGGAATGAGTATCCATTCAACCTCAAGTTGATCGTCAATTTCTCGTCATCCATATCCATGGCGTTTTGAAATATCTGGATTTGCCTCTAGTGATCGTTTGACAATTGCTGTTACATACGAAACTCTCTTGTAATGACACATAGAAGCATCCCAAGTAGGTGGAAGCTTTTGGGGCTCCGGAGTTTCTTTCTTGGTAATAAACTTAAAGTATTTTCCTTCGTTTGTATTATTGCACTTTAACCCGTATAATTGACAATTTTTCTAGTTGGTCAAAATGGGCTACATTAAAGGTAAAAGAGTCCCCAAGTTTGGAAAAAACTGACTTGTACTCTTTAGTTTGAAGAACTTTGACTTAACAATCCCGTAAAATGCACTTGTGTTCCCGCTAAATGCATAAAGAGCAAAAAGAGCTTGGTGACAATTAGTACCTAACTGTGAGACAATAAGGTTTATATCAAGAATCCATCAATAGAAATGCCAATATCCACAAAAAAGTGTATTTCAAGTTGGTTAGCAATATCTGTGTCAACCGTGTAAATGCAAATGGTTTCGAAACCAATGGATGCAGCGTGCTTAGAGCACAAGAATACTTTTGTATCAGCCTCTTCTTGACTTGTGTGCGGTGACACAACTTCCTCGCTGGAAACCTTTACGTATAATATAGTTTTTAACATGTTTGCAGAACTTTCCGTTTCGCATTTTGTAAGCGATTTATAACTGTTCCTATCTTTAATAGTCTTTTTGCGATAGCAAATGCAACATTTTTTCTCAGCAATAATTTTTCCTGAAACGAAGGAATTATTTTAACTTTGAAGCAGTACATAAAACAATTAAAAATGCGAAAACTAAGGGTAATTTTCTTTGCTTTGCACTTCCCACCCAAGGGTTTTATAATTTACTTGATCTATCTCTTTTCCCAGCTGAGATTCTGAGCTCAGATGAAGATACATCATCTACGCCTACACTCTCGTTGACTTTTTCTGCTCTATTTTTCCGATGTTTTAGAATGTTTAATGTTTTTATATTCACATACTCATCATAACATTTTTGATGAAACAAGAGAGTTGTTGGGCACGTATCAGGTAGAATGTTTATGATTTTAAAGTCATTTCGAATTTAACTATAGTAAAAAAAAATATTATTATCAAATCGATGCTATTTTTTTTTCCGTACTATTGTTTTAGGCAGTATATAAAGAGATAAATTGAGTTGAACATTTAATTTGTGACTTACCAAGCATTCCTAAATTTTGCAAGCGCATTTTCAGTAAAATCACGCAGTTTCAGTGACGGATCCAGGGTTTTTTGGTATACGAGAAAGCTAACTTTCAGATATGGAGCAAACTCCAAACATTTGTATGTTTATACTTATGTCAAATAATAAGGCTTTGCAAATAATTGCAATGATTGGAAGCTGAGAACGAAAAAGCTCTTTAGCTTCATTACCCCCTAACCACCACCACTACCACCACTTCCCCAAACGTTAAACAATAAGTTGGTAAGTTGATTAAAAATTTTTTATACTTTTCTAAACTAGATTTATATTCATTGATAAATTTTAAGTTTTAAAGTATTATCTCTCAGCGTTTAAAAATTATGACAAAATAAAGTTTAAATCTCCCTCAATTTGAGGGGGTTACAAATTTTACATGGTCATAATTTTTGATCGCTGAGAGATAATACTATGAAACTTAAAATTTACTGATAAATATAAGTCTAGTTGAAAATAGTAAAAAAAATTATTTTGTCAGCTTGTTGTCCCTCGCGTTTGAATTTTTGTTGATGAGAATTTATCTTGGCTTCCTCAAATAAGATATATTCAATCTAAGATCATCAATATAATTGGTATGATGTATCGAGTTCGTTTGTATATCAATAAACAAAGTCTCAAACTAACATATTTTGGATTAATTCATTGCTTCATCACTTATGCAAATATATCATGGGTAAGTACTTAACCATCAAAACTTAAAAAAATTTATAGCTTACAAAAACATGCGAATCATTTACTCTAAAAATAAGCGTGATCACGCTAAACCTATAATGAATGATATGAAAATGATGGATATTTTTGAAATAAATGTCATTTAATTTTTATGTATCGATTTAAGAATAATCTTTCTCCTGATAAACCGTTGCAACAAGTTTGAAATAAATAGAAGTGAAAACTATTATCTAAGAGCAAATATAAGTAACACATAAAAACTGCCTCAAAACGTTAATAAATATACTGAATATAGCACTGCATATCGATGTCCAAATATATGGAATATCTATCAAAAAGGATTTAAATGTATGGCAAAGCCATTAAGTTCATTTAAGTTTCAAATCAAAAAAGAAATTTTTAAAGCTTGAGTAACTTTGAAGTTTGTTGATTCTATTTTTTAAGTTTTTTATCTTTATTTAGTTTACTGATCAGCGCAGTAGTTTTATAGCCATTAGGATTATTAATACAATATCTATATTCTATTGAAAGTATATATAGGGGCTCTATAAAAAGATTGCGATGGCGTATTGTCATCTTCATCTTCTTTAAGCTCTCTGTTTAATTCTTTATTTTATATAAATCATTGTTTTATTTTGATTCCTTAAACTTTGGTTTTGTGTTCTGAAGTTTAATATAGAAAAAAAAAAGAAAAAAATTTATTCATGGTTTTTTAGTAAACAAAAGTTAAGTATTTCCGTGCTTTTAAAGGAATATGTTTAAGTTAATAGCGCTTCTTGTTATTTTTTAATAATAGATGTCTTATTTTTATATCGTTTTATGTTATATTTTATATCGTATATACTTATGTATATATATATATATTTTTTTATTAAATGAGTATTTTAATAGGATATACATTTCAATTATAAACAATTGCTATTAGTATGTGTCCTGAATAAAATTTAAAATAATATAAAATTAAGAATTATATGTGATAAAAAGTATAATAAATAAATATATAACTGATTTTTATTCAATTGATAATATAAATATATAACTGAATTTAATGTTATCCTGCTACTGGTAACATGTTATCCTGCTACTGGTAACATGTAACCCAGTACAATCTGCTTCATGTCTTGCTGCCTTGTAGGATACACCTTTTTAGGCAACGGCTAGGAGATGCCAACTCCGACTTAAAACACCCCCTGCCTTGGGGCTCTTGGTTGAGTAAAGGCTACAGGTGGCGTCTCGATAAAAATACTCATCTTGAGCAGATGTTAAACGCATCTGGCTACTGTCTTGTAGAAGGCCTCTTAGGCAAAGACTTAAGGGGTAAACAGATTCCATCTGTTGACCAGTCTTGCACCCCTTCTTCATCTATTAGGCTGGCGCAGATGTATTTTTAATACATTGTTTCCAGTTTAGGATGTTGAATGCTAGATCTTCTTGAATCATTGCATTGGTTTTGCTTGTGTCTTTGAGTTTTACGGTTCTGAGGCCGGCTCATAGTCGGGTTTCCCGAACTTTGTGGTAGTTCTCAGAGAGGCTGATTACATTAACAGCTGAAAAATATCAAAGCGCCATGTTGCGCATGGATGGTGTCTTTGTTTGTAGTTTTGGTACACGTTGCCGAGGCCACATTTGGAGCCCTTTGTTACGGCTTAGATTTTATTAATAATAATGTGGCAATTGCTTGGGCTATTAAACAGTGTTCTGAGTACTATCTATGCTTTGAGTCAAGTTCTTCAACAAATTTAAAAATGAATAAAGTACCAAAAACTATAAAACACAAAAAACCATTATCATCTATAAACCTATCATTTACTAATATTTGTAACATATCTAAACCTATCATTCACTAATATTCGTGGTCTTCGAAGTAACTTTTCTTCGGTTGAGCCTTATCTCTTGCAAAGTTCACCAGACCTACTTGGTTTTTGTGAGACTAATTTGATATCACCTGTCTCATCTTGCAATCTTAGTGTTGATGGTTATCTTCCTTTAATTCGTAAAGACTCCAATAGTCACATGCTTGGCCTGGGCATTTACATCCGTAAGAATTTACCCATTTGTCGTGAAACCACATCCACAGACTACTCTTTTATGCGCTTTTGTTTAGCACCACCACCACCACTCTTTGTTCTATATTGCTCTCCTTTATCTCAAGACTGCACTCTTTTTGATGTTATTTCTGATCATATTGATCAAGCCCTCTCTCTTTATCCATCATCTAATATTGTTAATGCCAGTGACTTTAATGCTCATCACACTGAATGGCTTGGCTCTAGTGTCAGTGATTCTGCAGGCATTAAAGCCCACAACTTTTGCCTTTCTCAATCCCTAACTCAAATAATCAACTTTCCAACTTGCTTTCCAGACAATCCGAATATATACCTTCTCTACTCAACTTATGTCTCGTTTCTGATCCTAGTCAGTGCTCAGTTTCTCCACATTCACCCTTAGGTGCTTCTGATAACAGTTTGATCTCTCTAAAACTAATACATTATTATTTTTCATCACCTGAATCCTCCTGTTATCGTACCTCTCACAACTACCTTAAAGCTGAATGGGATTTTTTTCGTGGTTTTCATCGTGATGGCCCTTGGGTAGAAATCTTTCGCCTTCCAGTCGATAAATGTGTTTCTTACATAACTTCGTGGATTCAGGCTGGCATGGAATCTTTTGTTCCCTCTCGACGATTCCAGGTCAAGTCTCACTCTTCTCCATGGTTTTCCATATCTATTAGCAAAACAATTCTCCAGTAAACAGACGTCTGTTTACTATTGCAAGAAACCATTATAAAAAAGTTTTGTCTAACGCCAAAGCACGCTATTTTCAGGTCATGAAAGCTCGTATCTCATCTCAAAAATTAGGCTCTCGTGACTTCTGGAGAATTTTTAATAGTATTAATAATAAGGGCAAATCTTTAATTCCACCTCTCTTGTATGGTTCAGACTTTGTCACCTCACCTAAAGACAAAGCTAAATTATTTGCTAAGAGCTTTTTATCAATCTCATCTCTTAATTCCACCAGTTGCGTTCTACCTGATATTGCCAACAAACAGGTTGATCCATTGCTTGTAGGGTATGGAATTATTACCTTTTTTTATAATTACCGGTAACGGTAAAACTCCGGTTTTTGCCATTTTTATTACCGGTAAAACCGGTAATTTAAAGTTTTTTCAAAGGAATAAAAAAGGCTTGAAATGCAGCAAACCGACTTATAATTAACACAGATTTATATCACATAAAGTTAATCTCATATTAAGCTCAAAACAATACATCCACTTTCAGATATTACAGTTAAATATCACAAAAAAAGAGCTTAAACAGTTTAAATAAACTCAAATTCTATAGATTGACTGATATAACATTAAACACAGTTGTTCAATACAGAAATTACTGCTAATTGCTGAGCTTTTTTCAACAGAAAATAAGCTCGTAAAATGCATAAGGCATCAAGAGTATTATTATTCAAGCTTGATCTGAGTTTTGTAACAAAAAGACCACTGGCTGAGAAAGAACGTTCAGCTTCAACACTAGTTACTGGTATACCCATCAATTTTTAAGCATTTCTAAGTTGTTTGTGCGAGTTTTTGTCAGGTCAAAAACGGCCATTTCCTTCAACAGTGATTTGGAACTGGTGCCCACTCTCATCCTCTTTGAACTAGAGGGATACTTCAGAGCATCCTTAATAGACTGTTCCAATTGTTCTGCCAAGGAAGATTGTCCTTCATCAATATAAAGTATTTCTTGACATTCTTCTTCTGATTTATCTTCATCTTCGTAGCTCTCCTCAAACAGACGACAGAATAATTTGGCAGCAGTATTTGCAAGGGCATTTCGTTTCATTTGTGGAGTGTCAAAGACATCCGTACTTTGCCCTTGCTTGTCCAAGGCCTCTGAATCGTTTAAATAAATCAATAGATTTATTATATCAGGATTTCTTCTTTCCTTTATTCTTTTGACTAACATTTCTAATAACTCTTTGCTGAAAGTTGAATTCTGCATGCTCAATTTAAGGCAAATAAACTTCAGAATTTGATCACTTGAAATCAATGTTGCATCTCGTCTACATAAAGTTTCTGTTCCCACTTTTACTGGTTCTGGGGCTGCAATCAATTCTTCAAGTGTGTTAAATTCTTCATCGGAGAAGCTTATTTCACTAGAAATTTTGATCAAGGACATCTTGATAGGCTTCTTTAGCCTAACAAATCGAGACATCATGTCCACCAAACTGTTCCACCTAGTTTTTGAGTCAAGTATAAGTGATTATTCTTTTTTAAACTCAGCTAGAACGTGCTTTTGAAGAATATCATCGTTTTTGAAAGGGGACTTGCGAAACAGGCGTACACAACATCTTACTTTTGAAATAATGTGTCTCAGATCTTGACGGACTTCAGGGGGTTGATCATCTTCAATTACTACCTGAAAGTGTCAGTAATTAAGATGATTTTTTTAATAAAAATAATCTTATTTAGATGCCTTAAACTTTTGAATAATTATATATAATACTTACCTGTAATCCAACACCTTCTTCATCTTCGTAATCGCTGTCATCAGAGATGGAAATATCATCAAGTGCAAAATATTCTTCTTCATCGAGATCAGGAATGACTTCTTGGACCGGAATTGTTTTGTATAAAACATCACAGACTGCTAAGTGGATGCCATGTGCCAAGCACAATTGATGGGTTGGTAAAATAGCTTTTCCGAGTTTTTTCATTACAGCAGCTCCATTAGTTGTAGCTGCCACAATATCAGAGTCCAAACAAATTCCAAATTCTTTTAGCTTTTCTCTAACAATGGTCACAGCTTTATCCGCTGGCATTGAGCCAAAATTCCAATGCCAATTTATGACATGAACATTGATATTAATAAACCTTCTGTTACGAGATGATGTGTATTCTTCAAGAGTAATGCTAAAACAAATTTTGTCTTTCTTTATTTCTTCAAACTGCTTTTTATAAATGTCTTTAACCTCAAGACAGTGCTTCATAATAATTGCTTTGATCGATTTTGCATCGTTTGGCAAGTGGTATTATTGAGTTCCCAATGCCGCTCTTAAACGTTGACTTTTTGCCAGTACTCGAATTGGTAATCCATCAATGGCGACTAACTCGGACAAGACAACTGCCACGGAATCTTTTTGGGTCACGAAGAAGTGATCAATTTTTCCAACTTTTTGTTCAACTTTGGCTGATACTTGTTTCATAGCATCGGCCTCGATATGATGCATTAGTTTGAGATGAGATCTCATACCACTGGTAGATCCACCTTTGCACTTGATTTCTTTGCTACAAGTTTTGCACTTCGCCAGCTGCAGATCCTTGCTGTGTAAGAAGTGCTTCCATACCTCGGAATTATTGTTTCCTGCAACGAAGGTCATCTTCGTGTTTAATGCTTTTTCATCAAAGAACTGCTTTCTCTCACTGTGTTGCGTCTTTTAGGAGTTGCCAAATTAAAATGAAAGCAAAATACCAAAGTATTTAATTAACAAAATATTGTTTTTAAAACCGCGGTAATAGATTGAGAAAAAACCGGTAACGGTAATTTTTGGGAATAAAAATTATCAGTAAAAACCGGTTTCTCATTACCGGTTTCCATTCCCTAATTGCTTGACATTCGTATCACTCCAGCTTTTGTATCTAAAGTGATTTCCTGCTTAGACTCTTCTACAGCTTGTGGCCTGGACAACATACCTGTTATTGTCTTGCAGAAGTGTTTTCCAGAGCTGTCGTCTATACTCTCAAAACTATTCAACAAGTGCTTTTCAGAGTCTTGTTTTCCAGCCTGCGGCATCTGTTATATCTATTTTTTTAAATTCTGGAGAGCGATCTGATTCGTCTAACTATTGTCCCATTAGTCTTCTTCCTATCATAAGCAAGGTTTTTAATTCTTTAATTAACAAACACTTAATTTCTTATCTTGAATCTAATAACTTACTTTCTGACCATCAATATGGATTTCGATCTTCTCGTTCTACAGCTGATTTGCTAACAGTAATAACCGTTAGGTTTTATCGCGCATTAGATAAAGGTGGAGAGGTTAAGACCATTGCTCTCAACATTACAAAAGCTTTTGATAAAGTTTGGCATGCTGGTCTTCTCCATAAACTTTCTTCTTATGGTGTATCTGGCAACCTCTTTAAGATTATTGAATCCTTCCTTTCCAATCGTAGTATAAAAGTTATCCTTGATGGACAGCACTCTTCTTCTTATTCTGTAACTTCAGGGGTTCCGCAAGGTTCTATCCTTGGCCCTATACTCTTTTTAATTTACATTAACGATCTTCCAGATATTCTCACATTTAAGGTGGCATTGTTTGCTGATGATACTACCATTTATTCTTGTCGTGATAAGAAACCAACACTCTCTGATAGCTTGATGGGGATACTTGAGCTTGAAAAGGATCTTACTTCTGCTACAGCATGAGGCTCACAGTGGCTGGTGAGCTTCAATACAGATAAAACTCAATTTTTTTCAGCTAATCGTTATTGCAATAATTTAGATCTTCCTATATTTATGAACGGTGATGTACTCGATGCGTTATCCACTCCTCATTTTCTAGGATTAACTCTTACTTCCGAACTTTCTTGGAAACCATATATCAAATCTGTTGCAAAATTAGCATCTGCTAAGGTTGCATCTCTTTATCGAGCTCGGCACTTTCTTACTTCGGATTCTATTCTCTAGCACTATAAATCTCAAATCCGGCCTTGCATGGAATACTGTTGCCATATCTGGGGCGGTTCTTCTAATGATACCCTTTCTCTTTTAGACAAGGTTCAAAAATGCACTGTAAACATAGTTGGACCTGCTCTTGCAGCCAACATTCGACCATTATCATATCGTTGTAATGTTGCTTCTCTTTCTCTTTTCTACAAATACTATAATGGGCATTGCTCTAAAGAGCTAGTGTC
Organism: Hydra vulgaris; assembly: GCF_038396675.1. Classification (NCBI taxonomy): domain Eukaryota; kingdom Metazoa; phylum Cnidaria; class Hydrozoa; order Anthoathecata; family Hydridae; genus Hydra; species Hydra vulgaris. Next base: position 10,903,169 of record NC_088928.1, read on the forward strand.
TCTTGTGCGATTTACTAAAGTTCATTCTCGTGTTATTCGTCATTCAATTAAGTTTCATCCTTTTTCTGTGGCTGTTCCTAAGTGTTTCAAAAACTCTTGTTCCTCTAGTTTTTTTCTTCGAGCATCAGTTCCTTGGAGTTTGCTTCCTTCATGTTGCTTTCCTGATTCATTTAATTTGCAATCCTTTAAGTCGTCTGTCAATCGTTATATTGCTCTACAACCTTCGTCTTTTTTCTTCCAGTAACTTCCGAGCCTTTTGTAGCCTTGTTGGAAGCGATGATGTTAAAAAAAAAAAAAAATTTGTTACTTTAGTAATAAGAATTTTTTTCTAATAAGAAAAAACTATATGTTATATTGTATATACAAAAACAGTGCTTGTTGACAAGATTTTACTGTCTTCTTCGTTTTTACGGATATATTTTTTCTTTCTTGCATATACAGTCGACTCTCGATATCTCGAATACTTGATATCTCGAACTTTTGAGTATCTCGAACTTTTTTAGCGGTCCCATGGACAAAACGTACTAGTTTAGGCTAAAATCCTCTCGATATCTCGAACCTTATTATCTCGAACTTTTTGGTATCTCGAACAATATTTTCGGTCCACAGGGCAATTTTCTCTCGTTATCTCGAACTTTTCAACATTTTTTTTTTCAAAAATGTTTTAATAAAATTTAATTTTTTTAAATTCCAATTTTCAAAAAAAAAAATTTTTTAATTCGATTTTTAAATTCGATTTTTTTTAAGAATCGAATTTCTGAAAAGTTTTCCTTTAATATATAATTTATTCTTTTTGTCAAACGCAGCAACATGCCGCTCGTTAAACGAAAAAAGTATGGAGTCCCAAAGAACACATTATCAACCTGGATTAAAAATAAAACCAAGTTATTAACCTCACTGGAAAAAAATGGCACAAAATCTAAACGGAAGAAACTTCGTAGTGGTAATTTCAAAAATGTAGACAAGGCCATATACACGTGGTTCGTTGCAAAAAGAAGTCAACAAGTACCAATTGATGGTACCATACTAAAAGAAAAGGCACTAAAATTCGCAGAAGCATTAGGAGAGTTGGATTTTAAAGCATCTGATTGTTGGTTTCATAATTGGAAAGAAAGGTCAGTTAAATTTTGTCAAATCTTGTTCAATTTTAATATAAACAAATAACATGTATCTGTTTATATTTAATTTATTTTGTTTTTTAAACGTGTAATTAAAATTCAATTATTCTGTTCCTATTTTTAGGAACTGCATCAGCTTTAAAATAATCTCAGGCGAAAGTGCCGCCGTGACGAATAATATGACTGCTTCGTGGAATGAAACTACACTTCCAACATTGCTTTTGAATTACAAGCTTGAAAACATTTTCAATGCCGATGAGTTTGGACTATTTTACCAGTGCCTACCAAACAAAACATACCATTTATCACGAGAAAAATGTTTTGGGGGAAAAAATAGTAAAGTCAGACTAACAGGCATAGCAGCAGGGAGTGCAACGGGAGAAAAACTAACTATGTTTGTTATTGGAAAATCTAAAAACCCACGGTGTTTTAAGCACATTAAACAACTTCCTTGCACATATAAAATCAGCTAAAAAGTTGGATGACCGGAGACCTTTTTACAGAATGGGTAATGAAACTTGACTCATTTTTTCGTGCTCAAGACAGGAAAGTAGCACTCCTGGTGGATAACTGTTCTGCCCACCCACACATTGAAGGGCTAAGCAACATCAACCTAATATTTTTCCCCCCTAACACCACATCTGTCCTTCAGCCCATGGATCAAGGCGTAATACGAAGTCTTAAAGCTCATTATCGTCACAAAATTGTGCGTTTGTGTATCAAGGCTGTCGATAATAACGAACCCATGCCAAAAATTTCTATACTTCAAGCAATGAAAGATCTTGTTTCTTCGTGGAATGCTGTGTCGAAGGAGACTGTCATCAACTGCTTTAAAAAAGCTGGTATCAGCAAAACAAACAAGAGTATTGAAGAAGCTGATGATGATCATTCTTTTAAATTTTTGACAGAAGAACTTAACCGTTTGCGAGAGTCAGATCCTCGTGCCGTCCAAGAAGATCTCTCAGCGGAATCTTACATTGGTTTAGATTGCAATGTAGTAACCACCGGTTCACTTGCTACTGATGCTGAAATCATTGCTCAGATTTTAGACCCTATTTTTGAAAACGACGATAATGAAGTTGAAGATAGCGTTGACGAAGCTATTGACGTCGAAGCCCCGCCACGCCCATCTGATATTCAATTAGAAATTGCTTTTGAAACAATTCAAAATGCTTCGCCATACAGCTCAAAATACGGAAATGAAATACAATCCCTAGCACTAAAACTTGAGGATTTAATGAAGATGGAAAAGATGGATAATTTAAAGCAATATCAGATAACAGATTTTTTCCAAAAGTTGTAGTTTTTGTTGTTAATGATTTTTGTCAAAAAAAAAAACTTGTTTTAATAAAAATCGGGCAATTTTATTTATTTTCAACCCTTTTCTTGATATCTCGAACTCTCGATATCTCGAACTTTTATTTTCCGGTCCCCTTAGTGTTAGAGATATCGAGAGTCGACTGTATGTATGTTGATTATTTTTGTTAAACAGCAAAATAAATGAAACACACACACACACAAAAAAAACTGGCTTTTTTGTTCCTGCAATTTTTTGCAAATCCTCATTATTTGTATAAGTATAAACAGATAAATGCTTCATGTCTGAAAGTTAGTTCTCACACACCAAAAAATCCTGGACCGTCACTGCGCAGTTTGTAAATAAAAAAATAAAACACGTTTTTTTAGTAAACAATTTTTGAAAAGTAAACATTTTTTATAACTATAGTTATAAGCAGTTTCCAAGTGGCACGTAAAGATTTTTAAACTTCTTAAGTTATATGGAACAAGTCTGTACAAAAATTAGAAGTCCACTCAAAGTGTTTAGTTTTACTTTTTTTTTACATGTAGCGACCAGACTATACTATTTGTTGCTATAATTTGTATTATCTGATTTTAACGTTTAGCGCTACGAATTTTATCAGCGTTCTCACGTAAATTCCTTCGTGTGGATATGGTTCTTTGTGTTACAAACGTTAATAATGTATAGAAAGAACTATACAAATCGTTATTTATGTCCGAAGAGAATTATTTGTTTAGCTACCGTTAAAAAAGGGATACAAAATCTTTAAATTGTATTTTAACGAATAGTGAAAATATTATTGAACTTTAAACTGAATTTTAACAATTAGTGGAACGAATAGTAAATAGTATATTTACTGAACGAAGTATTAGGAGGACCTAATACTATTTGTTTAATGAATAGTACTATTTGTTTAACAAATAATACTATTGTTTATTGAATAGTACTATTAATTTAACAAATAGTACTATTGTTTATTAAATTTTAATACTAATACTACATACTAATCGGTAACATCTCCATAAAAGTTGCTAAAATTATTGGAGTCATATATAAAGCTAGACATATGTTAAACAAACAACAATTAAAATTATACTATATTGTTCGTATTGACATTTTAATTATGCAAATATTTTATGGGGTAATATTATATGCAAATATTATAAGCGCGCAAAACTAAACTTAAATCTCTTGATTAGCATCACACACAGCTCACTTAATAATGTAAATCGTTTTTAAATTCAAAACCACTTCTGAGAAAAACGAAAGCTTTAATACGAACTAAAAGTTATAAAAGCGCATCCAGTGCTACGTCATTGGTCTCTCAGTCGTTTTCAGGCAGAAGATAAATTTTATAGCAAATTCTATAAATTTAAATATTTTTACAGATCTATATTCAATTAAATTATTGTATAATGTTTATAAAGTTAATAGATACTATCTTCAAGATATTATCTTCGTCTTGATGAGAAGTCTGAAACTGTCTTACGCAAGTTCTCTTCATGGTCTTCATGACTTACATCTCTTTTATATCTTGTTCAAGTTGGTTTAAACTTGGCGTGAATTTCTTTACCAGTTTGTTTTGCAAATCTGTCTTGACCACATTAATTTTCTTCACAAAAAGAAACAATGTGGGCTAAAATGATGCTGACCTACCGTGGTATGGGTAAGGTGTAGTTATAACTTTTTGAAAACTTTATTATATAATTATATGAGTCTTTCAATCTAGCAATTTTTGATATTGGGATTAAGGAAATCACAGAAGCAGTCATCATATCACACTTTTTGAAACATTTAATAGATATTAGCTTTGAACATAATATATAATTTTCGACATAATAGATATTAGTTTTTAACAATCCTTCATCATAGCCATGAGAATTTTTCAGATAGCCATTAATTAAAGTTTGGAGAATAAAAACTAGGTAAGAAATTCAGGCCAAGTTTAACTAACATTTAATAGATATTAGCTTTGAACATAATATATAATTTTCAACATAATAGATATTAGTTTTTAACAATCCTTCATCATAGCCATGAGAATTTTTCAGATTAAGCCATGAGAATTTTTCAGCCATTAATTAAAGTTTGGAGAATAAAAACTAGGTCTCTGAGAACATTTATAAAAACCCAAAAATATATCTAGTGATGATGGAGGAATTTTGTTCATCAGTCTAACTTTTGGATCTTCATCAAGATGAATAAGCCTTTTTCGTCTAAATTTTTTATACAGCAGTGCTGTTTCTTTTTTTTTCTCCCGTCGCTTGAAATTCAGAAAGATGAAGATCAAGGCTTCCGAATATTCTTAAAGTTCCTGCATTTACAGTCTACCGCATTACACTCTATCCAATGGCCTTGTTAAGAGTAGAAATCAGTTTTCTAGTTCCTTTGTTTGAAATATCAAGATTTATTTGAAGTTGCTTGATTGTTTCAAAAGAGGTTTGCTGAATTTTATTTCGTCTCCTTTGTTCTCAGGACGACCAACTCTTATCATCACAGGTTATCCACAGATGGCTAAATAAAATCGATTGCCTGAATTTACTTGTTCTGTATATATTTTTTACTTGATTAAGGAAAAAGTCACCTGTTCTGCACTGTGCTTACCTTGTTCCAATGCCAATGATTTTACTGCAGTTGATTTGCAGCAGTTGTGCTCTAAGCCACGACCTAAATAAATATTGTTGATGATAATTTGAGTATAGTAATATCATGTTATATTTTAAAACTCTCTGTTTGTATTACCTGTTATTGATAGACACTTAGAGCAGATCTTTAATATGATTTCTTGAGAGGAAGAAGAGATCTGATCAATCGCAATTTTAATAATGTCAGACTTGCATTTCTTCAGAATCCAATAAATCTAAATAATAATTATTCAGAATTTTTATTTACATCTTTATATTTCAGCAGATGTTTTAAAATTATATTCAAACAGATGTAGTTAACTTAAACCTATCCTTTTCTATCTTCTGTGTCCATCTTGTCGGTAGTTTTGGTGGAGCAAACTCCAAACATTTGAATGTTTATACTAATGTCAAATAATGAGGCTGCGCAAAAAATTGCGATAATTTGAGGCTGGAAACAAAAAAGCCCTTTGACTTCATTATCTTAAATTATCCAAGAAGATCTATTAGAGCACTGCTGAGAAGGTGCAGAGTACTGAGAAGCATTTAACCAGGAAGTTCATGCCTCTTACCTTACCAATGTTGCCTATTGGCCAGAGCCTGCGTCGAACCACGAACCTCTTGTTTCTGAACCAGAATTCTAAACACTGGCTGCTTAATTCCAAATAATAGTTACGTTTTCCTAAAATTTCCGTTAATAGGATTCATCCGTAATTAACTATTTTTACGGTATATTATTGTTGTATTATATACATTTGAGAAAAAAAAATTATTTCTTCGCACCACGCATAAATTTTAATATATTTAAAAAATTTTTTTTTTCTTATTATCACAATGTATTTATAATGAAAATTTACTTGCGAGTTAAGCCTATTGCATAACTTTGTTACAGTTCCTGACTTTTTGGTATTAAAAACTCCGAGTTTGTTAAAAGACAAAGCAAAAAGGTTGGAGCAATTTAAAAAAAATTTTGAAATTAGATTTGTCTGAGTTGCGAATCGTTCTTTACTTTCTTATTTTATTTATTAAGATAAGTTTTTAGTAAGGATTTTCATTATAATTAGGAGCCGTTTAAATTGTTGGGTCCAAAATAGGTTATAAGTCCAAAATAGGAACCTTTTTTTTCGTGATCAAGAACTAAATCTAAAAAATTTTTTTTACTTTCCTTTAATAACTAATTGAATACCATTCGTGTCTGAGGAATATTTATTTTTAATTTTTTTTTCTTTGAAAATCGTTCCATCCTAATAGCGAGATTGTTACTTAGTACCCTCAATAAGTTTGAATAGAAGTACCCTCAATAAATTTGTTATTATTACTAAGTTTTAGCAAGTATTACTAGGTTTTAGCAAGTAATATTTGGCGGATATTTAGTAAAAATTTACAGCTTAGAAAACACAAGCACTGAGCGTTTTGAAGCTTTTTTATTTAAATTGTTCAAACTTTTTTTTGAATAAAATGTGTATAATAAATAAAGCCTCTTAAAGTTACAATTCAACTTAATTTTAAGGAGCTTGATAGGTTGCTTATTTTTTTCCACCTTATTGATCATAATGATTCTATTTTAGTAAAAGTCTTTTTCATTTGTGTCCACTTCATCTGTCAAACAACAAATTTCTTTAACTATTACTTAAAAATCTTCGATCTTGCGCCCTTATGGAAGGTTGGGAAGATTTGCGCCATTAGAAATAATTTTCACATTAGTATCTTTTATCACTGAAGAACCTTCTTAGAATAGTAAGAAGAAGCTAGATCGGCTAAAATTAAACATCGGCGTTTATGCTTTTTTTATAAATGGCTAAAGTCTACTTTGGATTAGAGATCGACAATAAAGATCTTCTTAGTGACAAGATAAGAGGAATTGACACCAAAGCTACAAATTTGTTAATATTAAAATTGTTGACTAGGATGTTGCGGAAAATTCGCAGTCCAATATGTTTGGATGTCTTCAATTATGCGCATATTTTATCCACCATTATTTTTACCAGCTTCTTCTAGGTTCATTTTTCTCACAAAATGCTTTAACTCAAGTTTTTTGTCATTGTTCATGATGTTACACCTAAATCAACTGACCATTTACAATTGTTTGCATGAAAACTGAACACGACCTTGTGTCCTATGGCCTCAGTATTTATGCGGAAGTCTATGGCAATTGTGTTGAAACAATGTCCTAAGAAAAGTTATTATGGAATAGAAAAAAGGGATACTTTTTCCAATTCCATAAGAACTCCCCCTCTGGTACTTATCCCAGTCACATTGTACATTAAGCTAGTCATGGTCATGAATAGCTAGAAGTTTAGGTATTCATGACCATGACTATAACTGTCTCACATTATACATACCAGTTACATTATACATTAATAGCTTAGGTATTCATGACCATGACTATAACTGTCTCACCTTATACATCCCAGTTACATTATACATTAATAGCTTAGGTATTCATGATCATGACTATATTCTCCTAATATTCACTACATTTTATTATATTACATGTGTCGACATCTGTCCTTTTTTGCTTTTATCTCACTTCTTTGAGACATTTACAAAAAGTAATTAATCTCAAAACGCAAATATTATATTATTTTAAAGAAACAAAAACATTTAAAAAAGCAACATATTTAAATTAACAACTTTATACAAATGAAAAAAAAATTCTGTATAAACAAATAATTGCACAATATTACATCGAAGCGTCGCCTTAAAGGGACAATTAGAAATTCACGAAATTCGCATATTACGCGACTTGCATTATATATATATATATATATATATATATATATATATATATATATATATATATATATATATATATATATATATATATATATATATATATATATATATATGTACTATATAAATATATATATATATATGTACTACATAAATATATATATATATATATATGTACTATATAAATATATATATATATATGTACTACATAAATATATATATATATATATATATATATATATATATATATGTACTATATAAATATATATATATATGTACTACATAAATATATATATATATATGTACTATATAAATATATACTATATATAAACACTACTTTGTTTAGTTTAGGCAAAGTTAAAAAAAACTTGAACAACTTTAGATTAATGATAAATTCAATAATTCCACTTCTTTTTACTTAAAAAAGTTGATCAAATTCTTCATCATCGCCATCCTTCTCGTTAGCCATCTCATGCTCAATTTCTTGAACATCTCGATGCATTCTCGACAACTGTTCTTCACCTTTGAAGATTTTACGTCGTGGACGGCTGTCTTCGAAGTCTGGTTCAGCGTTCCTTTTAAAATGTTCTTTTAAAATATCAGGAATTTTGTTGTCATTAAAAGTGTCTTCAACATTATCAAATTCTGCAGCGCGGCGTATAATTTCTTTTTTTGTTTCAATTAAAGATCGCTGCGAGAGAGGAAGTTTAGGTAACAAACTTGCAGCAAGATTCGCTTGTCGAGAAGCTTCAGGATGACTCTTTGCAAACTCACTTATCTTGTTTTCAATCGAGGTAGTAAGCACTAAAAAAAATTATTTTAATATTAAAACTTTAATTTTAATAAGCAATTGACTACTGAAAAAGTTATCTAACAAAAAAAAATTATTTTTTAATTAATCACCTTGAAACTTTTTTTCTCTAAATTATCTATAAATAATCATCTTGAAAGTTTTTCTTTCTAAATTATCGTTTACCTTACAGTCTTTGTCTCTAAATTATCGTTTACCTTACGTTCTTTCTTTCTAAATTATCGAAATTTTTCTCTCTAAATTATTGTTCACCTTACAGTCTTTCTTTCTAAAATAGTTTACATTGAAGCCTTTCTTTCTAAACTATAGTTTACCTTAAAATCTTTCTCTCAAAATTTGTGTTAACCATAAAGCTTTTCACTCTAATTTATCGTTTACTTTAGCTTGAAGCCTTTCTCTCTAAATTATAACTTACCGCGAAGTCTTTCTCTAGCTGTCTTCTGAATTTGTTCTCTAACTTTTTTTGTGGTCTGGTCTTTTTGAAATTTAGGTACATGCAGTTCTTTTAAAATGTCATGCCTCAATGAACGAACACTTGATTCAAATGCTTTTATCGTCTTTTGCTGTTTATAAAGTTCAACTACTAAATTCAACAAGCTATCCACACCTAAAATAAAAAAATTAAATAAAATTAAACTAAAAAATTAAATTTTCATCAATAGATGTTTATTATATAAATATTTCTGTTTAATTATTCACATTGATCAAAACATCACTTTCATGGAAACCTACACAAACATCAACGCCATGCAAACTCGCTATTAGCATTCACTCTCAAACATTCGCACCAAACATTTCCTTCAATGGTTTAATATCTCTGAATTCATAAGGTCTGCAAAACGTCTGATATTTATAAATAATTTTATTAAGTTAAATCAAAAAAATTTTTTTACGTAGTACCCAAAACTATTAGGAATACCTTTTTCCACATCACTCTTGAGATTTGCATCCACAGTGGTATCTTCCAATGTACTATTCATTACAGTGCTAGCATTTGTTTTATCACTTCCCAAATCACGCTATAATAAGAAAAACTTAATAATAAGAAAGTTCTATTTCTATATAAACCTGTTAACCTTTCTTAAATTTATCTACTCCTGATTCTATTAGAAGGTATTAAATAATCTATTCAATTTATAAACTTAGAAATCATTTCAAAAATTTCAAAAATTTGAGCAGTTAAGTAGTAAGTTATTCTTAAACTTATAAACATTTTCGTACAAAACATTTTCGTATACAAAAAGGTATAAAATACATACCTTAACAAACAGCCCTTCCATATCACTTTCGATATCTCTTCTTGAAACATGGACCTCAGAATCATCTGATTCGCTTCCAGATTCATTGTTAGATATGTTTTCATCTTCATCAACTTCTTCACCAGATCCTGATACATCATAGTCTGCATTTCAAACAGAAATTTAAATGAAAACTTGAATTAAGAAAAATAAAATAAATTTTAAATGAAAACTTGAATTTAGAAAATAAAAAATTATCAAAAAAAATCTCAGCAAAAAAATAAACACCATCTGATGGTTCATCATCTTCTTCATCTTCATCACCATTTTCGTCGGCTTTAATCACTATTTGAGTTTACAAACATTTTTTTATACAAAAATAAATGATAGAACAAAGTAAATAAAAAGTAAAAGTAAATAAAAAGAAAAAGGAAAAAAACAAAAAACATAAAAAAAAGCAAATAAGGAAAAAGAGAAAAAAGGAAAAAAATTCAAATAAAATGATGGATAAACAAAATCATAATAATAATAATAAAATTACTTACACTGTTCGTTGTTAGTTTTTTCCATTGGAATGTCAACTCTTTTTTCAGGTAATTCTGAAAATTTTTCTTTTTCAGTAAATACTGGCGACGCTTTTTCTAATTTAATATCATGGTTGGCATATAATTGATTTTCTTCATCTAAAGATCTTCTTTTTCTTTTCTTTGAAAAGTTATCATCATTTATCACTAATGAATGCTTTTTTGTATTTTCAGCTGAGACAGCTCTTTTTGCTGGAAGTTTATCATTCTCTAAAGAAACCATTTGTTTTGACTCAGGATGGTCCTCAGTAGATACTGTACGCTTTGTAACTGTATCCAGATCATCTGTCACAGGTAGCAATAGAGAAGCTTTATCTTCATACGTTTTATCTTTTTTATCTAATGATTTTTGGGGTTTATTTTCATCATCATTTCTTTCAACAAATTCACCATCTGAGTTTTCACCAATAGTCATTCGTTTGTACTCAAATCTTTTTTGTTCATTTGCTAAAAATTAACTTATTAAGTTTAAAAATAACATTTAATACATTATAATAAATATATTTTTATATAACAATAAATTTTTCGCTTTTTTTATTGTTTATATTAAATTGTAACTTTTTAAAAAACATTTTTTATTAAAATAAAATACAACTTAAATATTTACAAAACTGAAAAAATTTTTAAATGAGAAGGTATATTAAAAAGAAGATCAGAGGAATAAAGAGAGAAAAAAAGTAAACCAATTAAATAAACAAGAAGCAGTTAGGGCTATAGACTTATAGATTGCTGTAAGTTTTACACTGGAATAATGTAGTTGTTTTACAAATAATGTGTTGCTTCAGATATAATTATCTTCCTTGAATTAATAGACAATAATTTATGTATTCAACCAGAAAAATAATAAAGAAAAATGACAAATAATAAAAAAAACTTAACAATAATTAAAAATGAACTCACGGTCGTAATCTTCTTCTTCTTCATCAACGCTTCTAACTTGACGCCGGTACAAATCAACATTTTGCATATATGCAACAAGTAAATCTCTGCCATTATTTGGATCATAGGACTCACTATCTTCATCAATAGCACGCTTCTCACGTTCTGAATCTCGTTTCTCAATACCAAAATTAGTTTTATGAATAATTTGACGCACAGCTGTATTTAAAATTAGTAACAATTAAAATATTTATTTTTTCAATTTTTAAAAACTTAAGTAAATCTTATTTTGTATTTTGATATTGAATTTAAAAAAAATTTATATTTAAAAAAAATATACTGTTTATTTTTATAAATTTTTTTCAATAAAGTTTGCCTCAAATCAACTTCAAAAAAATTTTAAGCCTTTTTTTAAAAAAAGCCTAAATTACATTCAAGACTTCAAATTACAATCTTTTAATAGAAATATAATTATAATTTACTTTTTAATAAAAAAGTAAAAAAAACCTGAAAGTGAAGCTTCAGCTAACATTTTTTCTTGCAAAATTTCATCATCTTCAGAATCTTCTCGTTTCACCTTGTCACCTTTTTTAGCAACCTTTGTTTTTTTTGAGATACCTAATATAATAATAATAAATAATATACCAGATGTGTATATATAAATATATATATATATATATATATACATATATATATATATATATATATATATATATATATATATATATATATATATACATATATATATATATATACATACATATATATATATATATATATATATATATATATATATATATATATATATATATATATATATATATATATATATATATATATATATATATATATATATATATATATACATACACTGAGGCATATTCGTTTAGACACATTAATTTTTTTCTCTTTGTCTTCATTTTTTTCTATGAATTGTCAATTGATATGCATGCAAGTTATTATCAAAATAATTGTTGTGTTGTGGGCTAATAAAAATCACAAAAAAAAATTTTTTATGTGTCTTTATTAACATGAGAGTATGTTTGATATACAAAAGTACATTTTTTAATTGGAATATATGTATAGACGCAGTCATATTTTTGACATTAAAAGATGGAAATTAGTAATGCGTATGTCCTGCATTACACTGGATCACCTCAAAAATTCTGTCTTTGATGACTTCACTAGTCGTTGAAGTGTAGTTTGATCCAACTCGGACCATGCTTCATGGATTTTACACTTTAACTCAGTAGCAGTTTTAAATTGGTGTCCGGCTGCTTTAGCGTCATAAACTTTTCTTGATAGCATTCCCCACACGTTCTCGATTGGATTTAAGTCCGGGCTACAAGCTGGCCAATCGAGAACCGGGATGTTGTGGTTTTTAAACCATTTTATAGAATGCCTAGATGTGTGAATTGCAGCATTATCTTGCTGAAATATGGCATTATCGTCCATGTTTTCATCCATATAAGTTATGAGAACATCATCCAACATTTCTGTATACTTTATCGAGTTCATTTTAGGTAAACCACAACACAGAGTCAATTTTCTTGAATAAGAAAATCCACCCCAAACCATTAAACTTCCTCCTCCATAATTTCGATTTGTTTGTGGGTCATTTATTCCTCTTAGATCATGCCAATAACAACTGTAAGAGTCCGGTCCATCTAAATTGAACTTTTTTTCATCTGAAAATAATACGTTTTGCCACTCATGAGTCCAATGCATATGGTTTTTAGCAAACTGTAATCTAGCAATTTTATGGTGTTTTTTTAACATTGGTTTTTGGTGTGGTTTCTTCCACTTTACATTTGGTGTTGTACGTAGAATATGTGCAACATATTTATTGGTGACAGGCAATAATAATTTATCCTTTATTTGTGTTGCATTCAATTTATTTTTGGTTGCTTCGAAGCGAATTCGATTAATTTGCCGATTTGTTAATACTTTGTTGCCGTTTGTTGCTTTTTTTACACCGTAATTGTCAACTTTTGCAATGTAGTTTCCTACAACATGGTCAGATCTTCCAATTTTTCTTGCTATTTCTCGTATAGAAAGTGCTGGTGAGATTTCTGAGCTACGATATAAATTAATTTGTATTTTTTCAGCATCTGTCATATACTTTCCTTTAGGCATTTTGTAAAATGCAATAAGAATGATACTGGCAGAGCAAAAGATCAAATTACACTAAAATTTATCAATTTATTTGTGTAAAAGTGATTAAAAATCAATAATTACCGTTATTAACCTGATTGCGTCTATAGATATATTCCAATTAAAAAATGTGCTTTTGTATATCAAACATACTCTCATGTTAATAAAGACACATAGAAAAAAAAATTTTGTGGTTTTTATTAGCCCACAACACAACAATTATTTTGATAATAACTTGCATGCATATCAGTTGACAATACATAGAAAAAATTAAGATAAAGAGAAAAAAATTGATGCGTCTAAACGAATATGCCTCAGTGTATATATATATATATATATATATATATATATATATATATATATATATATATATATATATATATATATATATATATATACATATATAGTAATAATAATAATAATATATAAAATACCAAAAAACAAAAAAAAACTACAGAACATGTCAATTTAATAAAAAATTAAAACAATAAAATACCGGGTAGCAGTTTTTTTGCAGCTAAAAAACAAAATAACAGTTAAATATTTTTTTTATAATTAACAAAAATAAGTTATAAGAAAATCGAAGTTTTAGATTAAATATATATAAATAAAGATATATATATATATATATATATATATATATATATATATATATATATATATATATATATATATATATATATATATGTATATAGATACATGTAGCTAACAATTCATACTTAAGGACCCAATTTCCTAACATGTTTTTTGCATTTAATTTTTCAGAAAAAGAAGAAAAAAACAAAGAATAATGAAAAAAAAGATTGCTGCGCTATGCCAAACACTTAGTTGATATAGCAACACTCCTTTGCAGCTATATGATAGCCTTTGCAGTCTATAAGATAGCTGATGTAAGTACTGAAGCTACCTCTTTTAGTATGAAATCATCAGTGTGCGCCTCATGCTGCATTTATATCTGTACATATATATGTACATATATATATATATATATATATATATATATATATATATATATATATATATATATATATATATATATATATATATATATATATATATATATATATATATATATATATATATATATATATATATATATATCCCAGGAAAAAAAGTTTTATAGAATTTCTATAAACTTTTGAAACATATGGCCTATAGAAATTCTATAGAATTTTTATAGAATATCTATTGATTTCTATAAAAATTGCTATAAAACTTTTTTTTATATAGAACAAAAAAGTAGAAAAAAAGTTCTACAGAAATTTCTATAGAAATTAGAAGAGATTCTATAAAATTTCTATAGAATTCTATAGAATTTCTATAGTTCATATGTTTCAAAAGTTTATAGAAATTCTGTAGAACCTTTTTTTCGTGGGTGTGTGTGTGTATATATATATATATATATATATATATATATATATATATATATATATATATATATATATATATATATATATATATATATATATATATATATATATATATATAAGTAAAAAATTACTTGACAAAATTTTTTTTCATTTTACACTGTGTTTCATCAACAAAGATTTATCAGAAAATCTTTTTTTGATGAATCTTTGTTGATGAAACACAGTGATTTTTCTGATGAATCTTTGTTGATAAAACACAGTGTAAAATGAAAAAAATTTTTGTTAAGTGATTTTCTACTAATATATAATTGCTCTGTTCTTTTAAGAACATTGAGCACTTTATTGTGTAGAATATATTTTAAAGTTGTATGTATGTATGTGTGTGTGTTTGTATAAGCCAACATCTTACCTTTCAGTGCAGCTTGTGCAGCTAAAATAAAAAAAAATTTAAAAGCTTTATTTATACCCACCAACATGATCATCTTAAGTTTCAATCAATATCACTAATTCTATTGCATACTAATGCAAATAAAAAGAATAAACAATCCAAATAAAAACAATAATAATGCAAATAAAAAATTAAGAAATAAAAAAAAAAGTTTCTAAATAAAAATTCTTGCAATAAAAAACAGGATATGATCAGGATTCAAAAAACTAAAACTTCTAATTTCATTATAAAAAAATCTATTGATATTGTTCATCCTGATAATTCAGGATCAATTAACCAAAATTGATCAATCTTTAAGAATCTACTTGAAAATTAAAAGTCGCAGTTAATGTAAAGATATAAACTATTTTCTTATTGTTTAAAGTTTTTTCTCATTATTTTGCATTTGTAATTACAAAATTTGTATTATAAAATGTTTGTAGTATAGAATATTGTAATTATTATTTAATATTATTATATTATTCAAATATTAATTGAATCCTTAAATTGTATATAAGTATTATGAATGTCACCACCACCAACATCACAAACAACAACCTAATCATTATTATTATTACTTTAGGGTAAAACAGTTTAATACATATAATAGTTGATATATAATATTATATTTATTATATATCATTTTAAACTTTTATTAAAGAATTTTTTTTTAATTCCTTAACTCAAGCATTAGAAGCTTGGTAACTAAGCTTGGAGTGGTAAGGTAATATTCATTATTTTTTTAGTTTTTTATTCTTGCTAATTTTTCAAAAACACAATAACATATATACAATAATTCAAAACAAAACAGTTTAAGCAAAAAGACTTTAAATTGTTAAAAAAGTTTTAAAAGGTTTTTTATATTATATATACAATTTTTTTGAGAAATTATTGTGGTTTCTAATTGTTTCTTTTATAAATAATCTATGCGATATAGTTGCAATCATTTAGAGTATCCACTTATAAAGTGTTGTGCTATAAAAAGTTTATAAGTTTAAAAAAATATTATTTCTTTTCAATACAGTATAGTAATGCTATACTAATGGAATTTTTACATTAAATGAACTGGTTATTTCAGAAACATCATAAGTTGTTTTTGGACAAAAATAATGAAGCACATAATCATGATATATGAGGGTAGATACAAGACTTATGGTGTTTCTGAAATGACCCATTCTAATGTAAATGACTTATTGTTATCAATTTACATAAGTTTACATAAGTTACATATTCACACATTTACATAAATTTCTTATACTTTCTTTTAAAAAAGTTCTGAGACTCTCTCTTGCCATTAATTTGGGTTTAATGGCTGCTGTGAGTTCTGTGTAAACATGCACTAATGAGCATTAAAAGCATTAAGTTGCTTGATATTATATGATATATATTACACATTATTTATATATGCATTACACATTATTTATATATGTATGTAAATATAATATTTATTGAGAGATGATTTATATATGTATACAAAGATAAGAATATTATTGAGAGATGTTTGAAAATCATATACTTTTACTTAATTTAAGAAATAAATTTTATATTTGTTTATATAGTTTTTCATTTAGTTTTTCCTTTGAAATAAAAAAAGTTAAATGAAAATTACCTTTCATCAAGTGACTTGCCACATTTGCTGAAAAAAAAATCTTTACAATTTAAACTTCTATTAATAAAAAAATTACTGAGAAAATAATTTAAAAATTAACAATAAATATAATTAAAAATAATTCTAAAACTTCTTCTCTTAATTCATTTTTTTTTTCAACTTCATGAAAAATCAGATAAGTTACCTCCTTGAGAATCTAAAAACAAAATTTATTTCATTCAATACATTTTTTTTAATAACTGAAAAATATACAAACTTAAATGTAAAAAGCAACAAAGGAACTCTCATACTGTAGAGATTTCTGTTAGTTCCTTGTAGATTGTTGGCTTGACTAATAGAAGCGAGAGAATCACGAGCAACCATTTCCTTATCAAGTTTTTCAAAATCAAAATCAGATGGATCATATTCTTTTCCATCTTCAAAATAAATTTTTTATTAATTAAAAATAATATTATTGTAAAATGTAATATGTAATAAAAAAAACAAAAAATCAAATTGATTAGCAAAAACAACAAAGCAAAGAAAGTTGTAAAAATAAAACATTCTAATAATGCTAACCAACTGAGTAAACAGCGTTATGCCAGAATGCACCGCAAGTTCTTGTTGCATCACCCATGCAAGCAACATTACAAACAGAATCTTTTGCTCTCCCATATCTTCCAAAGCCATTACCACAAAAACATAAGTAACCATACTGTACACCAGCAAATTTAAAACCTTGGTACTGGCACTCATTAATGCATGCTTCAGGAGTGGTCTCATAACGAGTGAATCGTTTTGGAAGATCTCGATTTGGTCTGCGATCTTTAAAACAACCTTGATAATCTTTTTAGGAAAAAAAAAATATTTAATTATGTTTAAAAATACATTTTCAGCAATATCAATAAAAAATATTTAAAAAAAATGTTTTATACTTCAAAAGCATTTAACGGTGCTTCTATGACAGATTTTTTAAATAAAAAATCTGTTATAGAAATTGGTTTTAAATTTTTATCAAAACTAAAATGACAAGATATATACTATGATAATATATTTGATAAAATAACAAAATATGGATATAAATAACTATGATAATATATTTGATATATTAAGTAAATGCATAATATGTTAATCTCTTGAAGCCAATCTTCTGAATATATCCTTGATCTTTGAGATATTCAGTAAAAATGATGTTTAAATATATTTTATTATTAGATAATATAAGCATATAAATTGTTTATTAATTGTTTATTAATTAAATTTAACTTTTTCAAAACTGACTATTTATTACCATGAGAACACAGATTTTCACTAACCACACACATATACACAAACGGTTTATGATTTCTGTTGTAATTGTGATTTTTTTCACCATTATTTTTCTATTTTTATCAAACTTTAAAAACTCCTAAAACTTTATCCAAATAATTAACCAATCAAAAGAGTAAAAACAGCTAAAAAGTAACTTATAGTAAAGAGGATCAATAAAGTAATGACATAGATATAATTAGTAATGACATAGATAGAACAGATAATGCTTTGCCAAACTTGCAAACTAAATTAACCAATAGAAATGTTAGCTAAACCTAAACATTTTATAAGTTTTGACATACTACCATTTATCATGTCATAGATATGCGTGCCAGATTTAAGGCTAGTTATCATGTCATAGATACGCATGTCAGATTTGGGAACAAAAAAAATTTAATGTTATACTTTATACTTATTTTACAAGTATATTAAAAACTTACATAAGGAATTAGCCATTGTGATACTTATTATCTTTAAAATAAAATCAACAAACAATAATGAATGAAATTGAACAAAATGAATAAAATGAATGTTTAAATGTGTTAAATAATTTTAATAATATGTTTTCTATGCTACATAATGTATAACAAAACTAAATGTTTTTGCTTAAATACTTAAAAAAAAAAAAAAAAGACATTACGTTTTTTTATTTTTTCTAGTGATTGATTCTTCAACAAATTTTCATATCGAACTAAAAGATGAAAAAGAATAATTAAAAACCAGTTTCAGTCTAACAAAAATGTGCATAGAATGAATTTAGTTTTACAAAAAAATTTAAGACCTGGAGGCCTCTATATAAGTTCTTACTTTTTAATACTGTTTATTTAATTTATTTGTTATTTTATAATTCAAAATTATACTTGAATTAACATGAATTAAAAACAAATTTAAAAATAAACGAGCAATATATTAACATAAGAATATTCTTTACTTTATTTTAAAAAATTCTTATGTTTAAAAAGACAAAAAATTGCCATTAATACCTGTTGCATTTCGAACACATGTACATGGATGATCTGTTCCCACTTTATTTGGATAGCAAGATCGTGCACAGATACTTAGAGCAGGAGTATCTCCAGTAGTGCGAATTGATCCCTTTACATTAACATTTGGAGATATTTGAGGTGTTGAAACTATCAAAGGTGCTTGTTGGATACCAACAGAATGAACAGGTTCTAAACTTGAAGTAATTGGAGACGCAACTTTTTTTTGAGAAGCACCAATAATGACTGGGGAAACAGGATTGTTAACTTGATGATTTCCAATCAGGGTTGCAGGTATGTTTGGGACCGGAAAAAAAACATTGTTAGCAGCTGTGACAGCACCAGGTAAATTAGAGTTTGAAACCATTGCAGAAACTGGATTGGTCAACTCAGGTGCTCGGGGAGGAAAATGTACAATATTTGGGTCTGCAGCCAAAACAACAGTTTTGTTGGAAGGTATTTGTGAACATTTACACGGATTCTCATTCGCAACAGCATGAAGCCCTCCACAGGCTTGAGAACACCATGAGATAGCAAGAGGATCTACTGTTCTAATAGATGACACATTCTAAAAATTAATATACACATTTATTTACATTTTATTTACATGTGAACTAAATTAGTTAAATCTTGTGTGTTTTTTAAATTATTTCTTCTTTAAATGATCTAGGATCAGAAGTTTTTCTATCAATTATGTCAAATGTTTAATCAAAAGTTCAGAGTTGAAACCATTATGTTGGTTTATCAGGGTTGAAGTCATTACATTGGTCTATCAGAGCTGAAGCCATTACATTGGTCTACCAGTGTTGAAGCCATTACATTGGTCAATCATATAAAACATTAAAATCAAGTAAAAGGCTCATTATATTTTTATGTAACATTTTCTAAAGAAAGTACTAGAAATTATGTAAATCTTCTTTTTAAATAAATTTCATATAAATGTCAAACTTTATGTTGGTTTTGTTTTTGCTCATTTGATTTTGCAATTTCTTTTTTAAATGATGTAGAACTAAGTATTATCTAGTTGTGTTTCCATTTTTTTAATCATCACACAAAATTTGGCAGTGTTCACCTAAGCCTCATTCCATAGGAGAATTCAAGAACTTCAAGAATTGTGGCTTATACAAAACTTTTTTGAAAATTCATTTATTTTTGTAGGTGATGCAATCCACACATTTCTCAATATTATTGAACATTATGAAGATTTGAACTTGATGAAGAACTTGATGCATTTAAAATTTATTTTAATTGTTTTGATAAAAAATTTTAATTCTTTTTTTAAAGTAGTTGTCATGGCACAATAGATTTTTTGTCAAACAAACATTTCTACAATTTATGCATATTTTATTGCCCTTTATCATAAGATGTTGCCAAAAACTTTTAGCTTTGCATAAAATAAATAATTTCTTTCTAAGTGTTATTTAATTATGATCTTATTTTTATATACCTTCAAGAAAACTCTTGTTGCAAAAAGTGAAATTATTTCAAAACTAAATATATGCAACATTTATTCGTAATTTTAGCAATAATTATTCTAGGAGTAACTACTTTATAAAATTCAGAACACGATGCTTTAAGAATCTTTATTCTTTTAAATTAATAATCTTAAATAAATAAAATTAAAAAAAAGAAATAAAATATTGTCATGCCAACTTATCAACACTAAACAGTCAGTTATCAAGTACCAGAGCGCAAACACTTCTTTAGAAACACTCTACTTGTCAGCGTAATAAAGCTGTAAAATGTAGACTCTTTAGCTAAGTATTCTTCAAAAATACCTTTCAGCAAAATAGGAGCAATTAATGGAAACATAACTTAAAAAACTGATGCAGTAACTATCTTGCAAACATTTAATAACCTTCTATCTAAATATATATTTGAGCTTAACGAAACTTCAGGTTCTGTATCATTTAAAGAAGAAATTAGAAAAAGATTTTTTTTTAAAAACTGATGAAGACCATAGCAACACATAAAAGGTTTTTAAGCTTACCAATGTATGAGTCTTAACTACAGTTTTTTGTTGCAGCGTTGCCTAATGAAAAAAAGTACTAATACAATTAGTAGAGGTTTCTTTTTTTTTTTTTACAATATTATTTCTTAATTTAAACTATTATTTTGAACTATTAATTATTACCTAGTTTTGAACGTTTATTTAATATAACTTTAACAAATAATTAGTACAATTAAGTTAAACTGATTTAATTAAAATTTTTCATTTACAATATTTCAATCCTTTTTTTATCTACTTTTATATACAATTTTTATATACAATTTTAGCGCGATACTACCAGGGACATGGAGGGGATCGAACATAATTTCTTTTAATAAAGAAAATATATAAAAAAGGTACTTCAAAATTTAGGGTCTAGGTCCTAAGTCAAAAGTTGAGGGTCTGGGTCTTCAACTACAGTTTCACTACCACTTCACAAGTACTATCAGCAATACTAGATAGATATTAATGAATCCTAATTAATAAACATTATTTTATTAACTAATATATATATATATATATATATATATATATATATATATATATATATATATATATATATATATATATATATAAATGGCATTTAAAATGACTGGTGTTTTTTCAATTTTAGTAAAAGAAAAAACAAAAATTTTTTTAAATCCTTTCAAAAATTTTAAATCTTTTCAAAAAGAACTTTTTCGTTAATATTTTTACTGTTTCCCTTATTTATTTATTTTATTTATTTATTTTTTTGGCTTTTATTTTTATCTTTTGTTTTATTTTTTTTGTTTTATATCAAACATGTATCAACTGATTTCTTTAGTCATAGGCACAGCTGAGTGCACTGCATTAATGAACACATTAAGCTGTAAATGCAGTAAATGTACATACATCAACTGAGAGTTTGGGTCTAATAGATTGCCTTTTAAGTCTTTTTAACGTTTTTAAACTTTTTTTTTTACTTTAAAATCAGTAATATATAACATATATGCATATATATATATATATATATATATATATATATATATATATATATATATATATATATATATATATATATATACATATATATATATATATATATATATATATATATATATATATATATATATATATATATATATATATATATATATATATATATATATATACACATATATATAGCACGTCACAAATAAAAATCTGAACAAACATTTTAACTTCAATATATGTGTCTAGCAATGTTTTATAGTTTTCTAATTTTACTTATTTTGTTGCAAATTTAATCCTCTGCAATATGAATAAGTCTTTCTTTTTTTCAGAACTTAACTAAACATGTCTAAAACCTCAAATAATCAAGTGGCAATCCAAAAACGAATGTACATTCGTTTTTGGATTGCCATTATTTGGATTTACATTTAAATAAGAACAAAATGTTTATTATTATCACTTTTGCATGAAAAATTTCCCAAAATTGACCCTGTACAATATGCTGCAATGAAAAGAGAACATAGGACCAGAAAAATTGCAAACAAAACTCCTAAAAAACAGATAAAACGCCTAGAAAAGGTGATGGATAAGAAGAATGATGTTTAACAGTAAAGTTTAGCTTTCTAAAATTATTAACAAGAAGACATTTGTTATCATAAAAAAACTAAAGCGCCAAAAAGAACATTGGCTCAGAAAGCATTACATTGCTCATTTAGGCCAAGCAGCCTAAAAGGGTGTGTACATTTCCATATGTCTAGTTAAACTAAAGAAGTTCATCAATGAGGTTTACAAAAATGACAAAATTGTGTACTGACCTGATCTAGCTTCAACCCACTATTTAAACAAAGTTCAAGATTACCTAAAATGCAAAAATATTGAGTACGTGCTGAGAGATAAAAATCCTGCTAATGTACACAAATTGCACTTGATAGTGGATTTTCGGACTGAAACTAAAAAATTGGTGTTTGCAGATAACTTGTAAGTTTGAAATCGCTTTTAACTAAAAAATCTAATTGAGTATTGTATGAAAAAAATCTACCAAAATCACGTACATTGACTTGGAGCAAGTAAGTTTGCAAGAGTTTACTGTGTTTGCCAAAATGGACTGATAAACAAATAATTTTTGTATAACTTTGTTAAACACAAGTTACTAGTTATTGTGATTTTTAAAATAATAAAATTGATAAGGGATTTATGTTTGTGACATGTTATATATACATATATTCAGTGTATATTTTTTAAATAAAAACATTCCTAAACTTCCACTTCTTTGAGAGGTTGAAAAGTATTTTATGGAACCAACCAAGAGCTAGTTTCAAGCTGTAAAATAATTGTATAAAGTTTTTATGAAATTTTTATTTAAAACACACGTAGAACTTGCCCACCAACATCTCATTATCTCTTAAAAACTCTATTCAGTCAGATTCAGAACCTACACTCAACCCCACCTCACCACCTCACACACACACACATCTAAAAAAACAATTTTTTACTTAACAAACAATTCTACCAATTTTTAATTTCAGACCTTTAGAGCTTTCACAGAAGCAAATTCTTGAGCTGTAGCATTTTGTAAAAGTGTTTCATTCATTTTCAGATCACCTTCACATCTACATGGATATAAAACAGCAATGCCACGTGGATAACATGCTCTGGTACATAAACAATGTGGACTGTCATCATTGCATAACTTTGGACCAAAAGCGGCTAGTGTTTTGCTTGCTTTATCAGATGATTTGTGAGGTAATAAGAAAGCAGTAAATTTTTTTGCAACAGTTTTTGCAAGTTGAACGGCTGGTTTGTTTTGCCACCCTTCTGAACATTCACAAGGAAAAAACTAAAAAAAATATTTAAATAATAATAACTAAAGGATATATTTGAACTTAATACTTAGTAGCTGTGACTAATTAATTAAAAAATAAAATTGTTAAAAAATATTCTACTATACATAAAACATTTTGTTTTGAAAGTTATGCTTTTACTATTTAAAATACTTATGTTGTTAATATTCAACTTTAATTATTATAACATTATTATTGTTTGAAATATTATTTATGTTTGACATCCAAAAGTATTTCCAAATTAAAAAAAAAAGTTACATCTAAAAGAGTCTTTGAAAAAAAAAAAAGATTTTTAAACAAGATTTTTTTTTCAAAATCTTTGATTTTCTTTTAAGCTTTGACATTAAAGTCATATCATATAATTCAGATAATTCAATTCAAAATCATATAATTCAAACATATAAATTCATACAGATCATTCTATTCTCTCAAGAATATTTTCAGTTCACAATAAAGAGAAATAACACATTTTTATTGGTTGAAACAATAACTCTAGAAATAACACATTTTTATTGGTTGAAACAATAGCTCTAGAAATAACACGTTTGCTTTTAATGTTTGCAAACATGAATTTTCTGACCTGAAAAACCTTTTTGAATAAAATATTGATTAATAAAAAATGACAAAAAATCATTAAAAACCTCTTAATATTAAAACTTTATCAATTAACTAAATTTCATAAATTAAAAAAAATGACAATGACAAGCATATATAAGTAATAAACAATAATTTATTAAAAATTTAAATCTATAAATTATTTATCTAACATACACAACTCATTTTTTGAAAAACCCGTTCTTCTGATATTTGGAAATAGCAAAACATCTTTATTTGGTGCCAGTATAATAAAATAAGTTATATTTAAGTCACATAGATAAGTTACTTGAAAAACATCAAAAAATTCTGGATCTGCCCAAATTAAGTTTTAAATAAAAGACATATTTAAATAAAGGACATGTCGTCTCATCTCAAAAAACAACCAAAGAATTTAGCAAAAATTTTATATAATAGTTGCAACACAAACACCACTAACAACATCATACTGAAATAAAGTGCAATGGATTATCATTCCAACCATTTTTATGCAAGAATATATAAAAATTAAATTTGTTTAATTTCAGGCCTTAGATTTATAAGACTGTCTTTTCAATGACAACATACTCATTTACTTGAAGGTCCTCATTAATAACAGTTTTCAGTTATTTTTTTTTATAACTTCATCATGTCTGCTTAGGCCCCTCTTCAATATCCACAACTTCGAAGTTATTTTGATGGTCGCAGTCTTCTAAACCGACTGTTTTTCTTTTGTTCTCAGTCAATTCAATTACTAACTTGCATTTTAAAACTATGTCCGACTGAAATGACATCAATTCTCATAACATTCCTATTGTAATAAAGCTATCATTCCCCATAATAGAGGTGAAAATAAAAATCATTAAAGAAATAAATAAACAAATAAAGAAAGAAATAAAAATTAAATATATTTAATATGGAAAACATAAAAATAATAAAAAAAAGAACTCTCTAACTTTCTCCATTTACACATGCGCTCTGATTCAACCATATAGTCAAGATATCTAGCTCTAAGCCCTGAGATAAGCATATTGATGGAATCATGCGTTTCAGTACATATATCAACCAAGGGTTTATATTTCGGCATACAGATAAAGAAGGTGGCAAAGTATGTATTTTATCATGTTCTACAATATACACAATCTTAAATATCTTCTTTTCTTAACTAAACTTTTTTTATGTCATCTGTTGCACACTTCTTTTAAGTTATCTTAATTCAACTTCTACCTTCTTTCTGAAACTGCTAACTCTCTACATGCACCCAATCAACTGCATCTTTATGTCCAATGTTCTCTTTATGATAAACCTTGATCTCCACCATATCCTTTAGTATTCTGTCAAAACGTTTTTCAAAGTTCACAAAGACTACAGATTGTTTTTCTTATCAAAAAATCTTTTTTGAATTTGATATACAATAAATATTGCATCTGTTATTCTTTTTTCATAAATAAGGATATTTTTAGGGGTTCCTATATACCTTAAATCAGGTATAGCAATTTGAAGTCTATTCAAACATATGTATGAGTCAAAAATAAAACTGCATTTTAAAGTAAGCAAAAACCAAAAAAGCAGAATATATACATCCTTCATCAGAATGAAGCTGGTCCATAATTTAAGATCATATATTTTTACAAACTTTTTTATATACTCTTACAGGGGTTTGGTAAGTTAATTTCTATTCTAAATTCTACCTAAACAAAATTTTATTATTTTTATTATTAACACTTTAATGTCTAACTCAATTTAGGCCAAAAATGGACATAATGTGTTTCTAAAATGACTGATTGAAATGTTACATGCCACATCTAGGCTTTTTAAATTTCTTTATCCTTTAATGCAAAAATATTAATTGTTAATGTACTTAATTTTGTAGTTTTAGCAATCAATATTGAACCACAATGCTTTTCTTGCTGTATCTTAATCATTGTTTTTGTAATATAAGTAAATTTTTAAAATTTTTAAATTTTTAAATGAAAAAAAATTTCTACTACTGTAACATACAATTTAGTCAAGTGTTGTGTTTTTACAGCAGTCATTTGATTTTTCAATTTTTTTAACTTCTTGAAAAACATTGTTTTTTTCAAACAACTCACAAGCTTTAAACTTTTCTACCTTTATTTCTTAAATATTTAATACAAATATATACCTATTACCTTTATATGCAAGTTATATAAAAATAAATGTCGAAAATAATTTTTAAAATAAAAATCAATCATTAATAATCACTTACAGATAATGCTTTTCTTGGAAGACAACTCTTTCTACAAATACATTCTCCAGTTGTGCAATTTTCAGGTACAATTGAGCTTTTAACAGCGCTATCTGTTCTTGGTGCTTCACTCTTCTTTTTTGTTTTCCAATGAACAGGTTCAGGATAAATAACTTTGGTAGGATAATCTTCATCATCCATCTTTCCTCTTTTGGTTGCATTATTGTGTTTAGAAATGCTTCCTAAATCATAAACATTTTTCATTCATTATGTTCATTCTTGATCATATACATAAAATCATTATGTGAAAAAAAAATGAAAAAGAAATTTTTAAAGAATCTAACATGGAAATCTATGCAAATATAAAGAAAATGCTACCGAAACATTTAAGTGGTTAAATTGTTGACAATACTTTTGTTTGTTACAAAAATACTTATTATATATTTATATGATGTAGATAAAAAAATAGATAACTATAGTAACAATTGCATTTATATGATGTAGATAAAATTCATGTCAAAAGATAGTAAAAAAGTGTAAATAAATGACAAAATAAAACTCAGGTTAAAAAAATCCAATTTTCCATTCATAATGCAAAACATCACATCATTGTCAAAGTTTCATAAAGAATAAATAAATAAAAGTTCAAATCTTTTATTTATTTATTGCACTTTTATTGGTTATTATTGTTTTTAAGATCTTAAAGATTGTATACATATATTATACACATCTTAAAGATTGTATACATATATTATACACATCTGGACTGAGGTCCAGATGTATTTTTAAACAGTTTCTCAATACAATATCATTGACCGCTTCTAGAGTAAAGCTAAGTAAACCACACAAAAAGTTTCTTTTATCAAGAAATAATTGTTTGTATAACTATTAATCATTCTCATAAGGCTTTCCATTAACATCTTA
Organism: Hydra vulgaris; assembly: GCF_038396675.1. Taxonomy (NCBI): domain Eukaryota; kingdom Metazoa; phylum Cnidaria; class Hydrozoa; order Anthoathecata; family Hydridae; genus Hydra; species Hydra vulgaris. The sequence continues at coordinate 10,930,777 of NC_088928.1, forward strand.
TGGTAGTTAAAATAAAAAAATTTTAATTTTAATTTTTTTATTAGTTTAATAACTAATATTAATATTAATTTTTGTATCTATTTACAAATTTTCATACAAGTTGTTCAGTATTTTAATTGAGCTTATTACGGATTATTTAAATCTGATAAACATAAAAAGGAAACGTTATGTAAACAAGTTTAAAGCTTTTATCAAAGGAAGATCACATATAGCACTGATTAACCCATCTTTCAGAAATGATTGCTTTAATGATCAATCAATCAATCAATCATATATATTCTGAAAAAATATTTTCATGGATATTTACAAATAGTAATTCAACTAATGTTAAGTAAACACCAAAAAATGCAGATCTTATATATATATATATATATATATATATATATATATATATATATATATATATATATATATATATATATATATATATATATATATATATATATATATATATATATAATAATGATAAACACAAAAAAAGAACAACAATAAAAAGTAAAAGAAGAAAAGAAAAAGCATCGATTTAATAAAAAATCTATTTAAGAAAGAAAACGTATAATTAGATCAAAAGAATTACACCAAGTTAATGATAATATAACAATAACTACAATATTTAGAGAGGAAAGAAATAACACTTTAAAAATAATTACTAAAAAATTACACATAACAAGCGTAAAAAAAAAAGTAAATAAAGGGTACCTTTTAAAAAATGTATAGAGACCAAAAAAAAACAATAGACAAACAATAACAACAAATCATAAATTAAGAAAGCATAAAGTAGAAAACCGAATAGCTTACGACAAAAATTAATTAACGATACTGGATAAACAGAAAACAATAATTGTTAATTACAACAAAAACAACAACAACAACAACAACAACAACAACAACAACGACAACAACAACAACAACAACAACAACAACAACAACAACAACAATAACAACAACAAATAGTTTACAAAAATTGTAAAAAAGTTTTAATTCGAATATATATTTTTTAATTCTCTTCTCCGACTTTATTTTTTGTTTATCATCAATTTTTCTAATATCATCTATTTTTCTTATATCATCTATTTTTCTTAAAAATCTTTTGTTTCCTTTTTTCTCTTATTTTTCAACTTTTTCCCTATTAGTTTTCTTTTAATTTTCTTTTTCCCTATTAGTTTTCTTTCCATTTTCTTTCTTTTTCTTTTTTCTTTTCTTTACTATTTAATTATTTTTTTAATCTTTTTTTTTGTTGAAAAAAACACGTTCGCCATTTAGCGAAGCCATTGCGAAGATGTAAATTGAAATCAAAAATAGTTATTTTGGCATAACCAAGAAAAAAAAATTCTCTATTTTTCATTCGTTAGTAGAAACTCGGTTAAACTGTAGGATGGTTTATATACACTGCAAAACTTTGACTTCAATAATCTGGTTATTGGAACAGTGGAAATCTGAGAACTTTTTAAAGTTAAATCAGTTTGTTTAGCTCTTCAAAATACTCTTCTTGAAATTTAGTTACTAAATTTATATAAAACTTTTTTTTTGATAAACATGAATGGTAGAGAAATATATAGATATTTTATAAACTTAAATTTGGTAAACTTTTAATTTTTTTTCAACATCTTCGCTTCCAACAAGGTTGCAAGCAACCACTATTAGAGTTGGAAGTTACTGGAAGAGAAAAGATGAAGTTTATAGAGCAAGATAACGGTTGACACACAACTTAAAATATTGCAAACTATATGAATCAGGAAAGGAACATGAAGGAAGCGAATTCCAAAGAACTGATGTTCAAGGAAAAAAACTAGACAAATAAGAGTTTTTGGAGCACTTAGGAACAGTTATAGAAAAAGAATGAGACTTAATTGAATGACGAGTAACACAAGAATGAATTTTAGTAGATGGCACAAGAGACGCTAGCTCTTTAGAGCAGTGCCCATTATAGTATTTATAGAAAAGTGAAAGAGAAGCAATATTATGACAATGTGATAATGGTCAGAGGTTGGCTGCAAGAGCAGGTCCAACTATGCATTTTTGCAACTTGTCTAAAAGAGAAAGGGCATCATTAGAAGATCTGCCCCAGATATGGCAACAGTATTCCATTCAAGGATTTGAGATTTGTATAGAGAAAGAATAGAATTTGGAGTAAAAAGTTTGCGACCACGATAAAGAGATACAACCTTAGCATATGCTAATTTTGCAATGGATTTGATATATGGTTTCCAAGAAAGATCAGATGTAAGAGTTAATCCTAGAAGATGAAGGGCAGATGACTTGTTGAGTACATCACCATTCATAAATATAAGAAGATCTAAATTATTGCAGTAACAATTGGCTGAAAAGAAATTGGGTTCTATCTGAGTTAAAGTCTACCAGCCGCTGAGAAAGGTGATATCTTTTTGCTGTAGCAAAATGATATCACTTTTCTCAGCATGAAATTTGAGAAAAGAAAATTTTTTTGTGACCTGAGAATAGCGGGCTTTAGCATTAGACAAAACTTTTTTACAATGGTTTCTAGCAATAGTAAACAGGTGTTTGTTTTCTAAAGAAAAAAAGGAAGATAACCATCAACACTAAGATCACAAGATGAGACAGCTGAACTCAAATTAGTCTCAAATGAAGTAGCATATTTGATGTCAGTGTGATGATATGATAAAGTATACTTGAGGTCAGTGTGTTGTTTAGTATAGCATAGATTTAAGATTAAGCAAATACTCTTTGCTCAATTGACTTGAGTTGGTCAGTTTGTTTTTGGATTTAAATATGGAATTTGCTCAATTGAGTTGAATTGGTCTGTTTGTTTTCAACATCATATGTATAATTGGGTGTAATACATTTATAAAGATACAACCAAATATTTGTAAACTGATAATGTAGCTGTAGCAGTAATATGTGGGACTTGAAAATACATTAATTGAATTCTAGAAGATGCTTTTTGCATAAATATAAAGTAGGTTTTAGTATATGCCTAATGCTTAAACCACTCTAAATACTTGTATAGCATAATAGCTTATAACTTTTGTTCTTTAAAATAAACCAACATTTAACGTTGGCGGACATTAATATTAAATGTTTCTATTAACCAAGTTGTTTGTTAAGATTATTTTTTTTTAATTTTTAGATAAAGCAAACGCTCTATCACTACTGCATTTTACAACAGATATCAGAATTTCAACTTTTAAATAAAAATAACAAATGTTTAAAACGAAGTTAGCTTTAACCTATTATTATGTTAAATTATTATCTATTAAAACTTTTAAAAAATTGAGTGAAAAATAAAACAGTTTTTCTTTTTTAAATTTTTTTTTAACTATTATTCTAAAGTACAAGTTAAAGTTCAGAATCGAAGAATTTAAAGAATAGAAAAAAAGAAAAGGAGAGAAGAATTTTAAAGAATAGAAAAAAAGAAAAGGAAATCATTGTTTTTATATTTTTAATATTAAATTTTATGCCTTTAAAACTTTTCTTTTTTATTTTTTAACTAAAAGTTACTTTATATTTTTGCTGAAAATTCTAACCATAGTATTAAAGATTGTCACTTTTAAAAATTAATAATTCTAATCCAATATTATTGATAATATATTATTAAATAAAATTTTAACATTATTATAACATTAACTAATAAAACTTCTTAACAACTGTTTAACTTAATTAGAAATAAAAATTAGAAATAACAAGAAGCAAAAAGTAACTACATTCTTCTCTAATAACTCAACAATTGTTAAAAAAATTGAAACTGGAATTTGAATTGAGAAAACTGGAAAAGAGTTGTAATGATAATTTAGAAAAAAAAAGATTTCCTCAAGTTTAGTAACCCCACTACCATAAAACAAACCATTATCAACTACTATTGATTATATTAATCTACTATCATCATATCAATCACTATCATCATAAGTTACTATCATCGCAAATCTCTATTGGTCATATCAATCTACTATTGCCATATCAATCACTGTCATCACAGAATTCACTTGCCCCTTAACTTCAATTTAAATATTTTGGGATGAGTAATTTAAGTCATTTTATAGTAATTGCATCATTTAAGAGTAAAAAGTAAACAGTTTTAAGATTTATAAAGACAATACTAGATTACATTACCTCTTTTGGATTCAAAAAACAACTTTGTTAATTTATGGTCCACTTCAGCTTTATGTGATAAAGCCTTTCCAATTTCATTAGCCTAAAAAAAAGAAATTAAATTAATAGAATAATATATTACAGATTATCTGTTAAATACAATATTTAAAAAAACCTTTTTAGGCTGAATAACTCACTGGCTGAGTCAACAACCATCTTGCATAATCTTGAGCGGCTCCATCAACAGAAACCTAAAGTTATTTTGTATAACTATTTTACTTTCTCTACTCAATAATAAACAAAGAACATTCTTATTAAAACTTAAATTGATTGTGTATTTAGGTTAAATTTAAATGAACTAAGATTTTATTTTCAATAATGATGATGATAACAACATCAACAACAACAACAACAACAACAACAACAACAACAACAACAACAACAACAACAATAACAACAGTAACAACAACAACAACAACAATACCAACAATAACAACAATAACAACAACAACAATAATAACAAAATCAATCATTATAATAATAAGGTAAAAAGAATAGTAATGACAACAGTAATAACTATTTTAAAATAAAAAAAAGAAATGAAAAAATAATTACTTACAACATGAGACGACTAAATTAATTATAAGGATAATATTTTATAATGATTATGATGTGTCATAAACAAGATCAAAAGAGTTAAAAATACAATAAACACAATAAAAAAATTCTTCTTCTGTGTTTTATGAGATAAAGAAACATTTTACGAGATAGTACAAGAAAAATTTAATGAGATGGTACAAGAAACATTTAATGAGATGGTACAAGAAACATTTAATGAGATAGTACAAGAAACATTTTATGAGATGGTATAAGAAGTGTTTTATGAGATAGTACAAGAAATGTTTTATGAGGTGGTACAAGAAACATTTTATGAGATGGTATAAGAAGCGTTTTATGAGATAGTACAAGAAACATTTAATGAGATGGTATAAGAAACATTTTATGAGATAGTACAAGAAACATTTAATGAGATGGTATAAGAAGTGTTTTATGAGATAGTACAAGAAATGTTTTATGAGGTGGTACAAGAAACATTTTATGAGATGGTATAAGAAACATTTTATGAGATAGTACAAGAAATGTTTTATGAGATGGTATAAGAAACCTTTTATGTGATGGTACAAGAAACATTTTATGAGATGGTATAAGAAGCGTTTTATGAGATAGTACAAGAAACATTTAATGAGATGGTATAAGAAGTGTTTTATGAGATAGTACAAGAAATGTTTTATGAGGTGGTACAAGAAACATTTTATGAGATGGTATAAGAAACATTTTATGAGATAGTACAAGAAACATTTAATGAGATGGTATAAGAAGTGTTTTATGAGATAGTACAAGAAATGTTTTATGAGGTGGTACAAGAAACATTTTATGAGATGGTATAAGAAGCGTTTTATGAGATAGTACAAGAAATGTTTTATGAGATGGTATAAGAAACCTTTTATGTGATGGTACAAGAAACATTTTATGAGATGGTACAAGTAAACTTTATGTTATGGAACAAGAAATGTTTGATGAGATGGTAAAAGGTACGTTTTATAAGATGGTACAAGGTATGTTTTATGAGATGGTACATTAGGCTTTCCATTACATATATTTCGAGTAAAGTGTGTATGTATTAATCTAATTTTTAAAAGAGAAGTTTTTTTAAATAATTTTTGGAGCACTTAAGAAGAGTCACAGTAAAAATATGAGAACTAATTGAAGGATGAGTAACACCATAATGAATTTTAGTAGATGGCACAGGAGACATTAGCTCTTTAGAGCAGCATCTATTATAGTATTTATAGAAAAGAGAAAGAGAAGCAATACATAATTATAGACCATGTGACAATGGTTTAATCAATTATTTTTTACAAAAATAAATACAGTTAACAATAAAATATAAATATTGCAATAATATTTTTGTGAAGGGATAATACAAATAGTACAAGACTAATTCAAAGCAGAGACCTTGTAAAAAAAAAAAAAAAAAACTAATAATAAAAAGATCTTCCCAGAAAATTAAAAAAAAACGAAAATTAAAAAAAAAATACTACTACTAATAATAATACAAAAGACAAACACAACAACTAAAGGAACAAAAATAAACCCATTTATATATAATAATAATACTAATAATAATACAAAAACTAACAAAAATAAGTACCATAATAATACTGACAATAGATAATAATAATAATTGATTAAAATAATGAAATAATAAAGGTTAATAGTATGGTAGAAGAAAAGAAAATGGTAGAAGAAAAGTATTATCGAATAAAGAAAAAAATTATTGAATTAGAGTTGAAGATAACAGGATGAAGAAAAAATACTAATACTAACTAAATATTTAATATAAATACCAATAAATATGAATATAATAATAAATGCTAAATATAGAAATATCAATTAAATCTAGTATAAACATTGAGTATGGTAACTATAGTTATAATACTCTTTTATTTTATGCATTGTTGTCAAGATAGCTTTGTTTAATTTTACTTGAAAAAAACAGGTTGGCTGCAAGAGCAGATCCAACAAAGTTTACAAAGATCTTGTAGTATATCAATAAAAATATTTTTAGTATTTTTTGCTATGAATTGTCAGTGCCAAATTGTTCTGTCTTTTTTGCAGGGTTGTCCGCATCAAATTGTCCTAGAACAAATTCAGCAACGATTGTTCAACTAAAAAGTTGCACTTAAATGCAAAATTTGTAATATTCAAATTAAAAGCTAAGCTTACACTATTTGATAAAGTTAAATTTTGTATAGTGAATCTTTACAAAAATTATCACTAATTTCTAAAAACTGGATACTTCATAGTTGATATGGGATACCAATTTTTTCTTTTCTTTTTTTTTTTAAACATTTTCGCTTCCAACAAGACTGCAAGCAACCAGTAATTAGAGGCCAGATTTGAGATTTATAGAGATAGAGAATAGAATCCAAAGTAAGAAAGTGTCGAACTCAATAAAGAGATGCAACCTTAGCAGATTAGTAATTGCAACAGATTTGATATATGGTTTCCAAAAAAGATCAGAAGTAAGAGTCAATCTTAGAAGATGAAAAGTGGATGACTCATCGAGTACATTATTGTTCATAAATATAGGAAGATCTAAATTATTGCAATAACGATTGGATATAAAAAGTTGAGTTTTATCTGAATTAAAGTTCACCAGCCACTGTGAGCTCCATGTTGTAGCAGAAGTGAGATCCTTTTTAAGCTCAATTGTCCCCTTCAAGCTATCTGAGAGTGTTGGCTTCTTATCACAACAAGAATAAATAGTAGTATTATCAGCAAACAATGCCACCTTAGATGTCAGCATATCTGGAAGATCTTTAATGTAAATTAAAAAGAGTATAAGGCCAAGGATAGAACCTTGAGGAACCCCTGAATTTACAGGATAAGAAGAAGAGTGCTGTCCATTGAGGACAACTTTTATACTATGATTGAAAAGGAAGGATTCAATAATCTTAAAGATATTACTAGATACACCATGAGAAGAAAGCTTATGAACTATTTAACAAGTGTTTATCAGAGACCAGCATGCCAAACTTTATCAAAAGCTTTTGAAATGTCAAGAGCGATGACCTTAACCTCTCCACTTTTATCTAATGTACGATAAAACCTATTGGTTATTACTATTAGCAAATCAGCTGTAGAACGAGAAGATCAAAATCCATATTGATGATCAGAAAGTGATTCAAGATTAGAGATTAAATGTTTGTTAATTAAAGATTCAAAAACCTTGCTTATGATAGGAAGAAGACTAATGGGACAGTAGTTAGACGAATCAGATCGCTCTCCAGAATTTTTAAAAATAGATATAACAGATGCCGCTTTCCAGCAGGCTGGAAACAAAACTTTGATAAGCACTTGTTAAATAGTTTTGAGAGTATAGACGACAGCTCTGGAGAACACTTCTGCAAGACAATAACGGGTATGTTGTCCGGGCCACAAGCTGTAGAAGAGTCTAAGCAGGAAATCACTTTAGATACAGAAGCTGGAGTGATACGATTGTCAAGCAATGGATCAACCTGTTTGTTGGCAATATCAGGTAGAACGCAACTGGTGGAATTAAGAGATGATATTGATAAAAAGTTCTTAGCAAATAATTCAGCTTTGTCTTTAGGTGAGGTGACAAAGTCTGAACCATACAAGAGAGGTGGAATTAAAGATTTGCCCTTATTATTGATACTATCAAAGATTCAAGAGACTAATTTTTGTGATGAAATACGAGATTTCATGACCTGAGAATAGCGGGTTTTGGTGTTAGATAAAACCATTTTACAATGGTTTCTAGCAGTAATAAACAGACAACTGTTTTCTGGAAAATTGTTTTGCTGATAGATATGGAAGTAACGGTTTTGATTGGCAATCGCAGCAGCACAATGTGAGGAAAACCATGGAGGAGAGTGAGGCTTGACCTGGAATCGTTGAGAGGGAATAAAAGATTCCATGCCAGCCTGAATACACGAAGTTATGTAAGAAGCACATTTGTCAACAGGAAGACGAAAGATTTCTACCCAAGGACCATCACAAAGATAATCACGAAAGAGTCCCAGTCAGCTTTAAGGTAGTTGTAAGAGGTACAATGATAGGGGGATTCTAATGATGAAGAAGAATGAGATAATAGTTTTAGAGAGATCAAACTGTGATCATAAACACTAAGGGTGATTGTGGAGAAACTGAGCACTGACTAGGATCAAAAACAAAACATAAGTCAAGTAGAGAAGGTAAATGATTCAGGTTGTCTGGAAAGCGAGTTGGAAAATTGACTATTTGCGTTAGAGATTGAGAAAGGCAAAAGTTGTGGGCTTTAATGCAGAGTCACTGACACTAGAGCCAAGTCATTCAGTGTGATAAGCATTTAAGTCACCGACAACAACAATATTGGCTGATGGATAAAAAGAGAGGGCTTGGTCAAATTTGTTAAAGAATTTGACTCAAAGTATAGATAGTATTCAGTACACTGTTTAATAGCCCAAGCAATTGCCTTATTACTATTAATAAACCCTAAGTCGCAACAAATGGCTCCAAATGTGGCCTTGGCAATGCACATCAAAAGTACAAACAGGGACACCATCCATGCGCAACATGGCACTGTTAATACTTTGATATTTTTCAGCTGTTGATGGAATCAGCCTCTCTAAGAGCTACCACAGAGTTTGGGAAACCGATGAATAAGGGGTGTCAGGCTGGTCAACAGATAGAATCTGCTTACCCCTTAAGTCTTTGCCTAGGAGCCCTTCTACAAGACAGTAGCCGGATGCATTTAACATCTGCCCATGATGAGTATTTTTATTGAGACATCATCTCTAGCCATTACTTAACCAAGAGCCCCAAGGCAGGGGGTGTTTTAAGTCAGAGTTGGCATCTCCTAGCATTTGCCTTAAAAGGCATATCTTAAAAGGCAGCAGAACATGAAGCAGATTGTACTGGGTTACATGTTACCAGTAGCAGGATAGCCCGACCTGACAGCAATTATAAACCATTCAATTATTAATTGATATCCAGTAGCTTTTTTTTTATTCTGGCTAATGAATATAAAAAATTTATTAAAAATATTTACTTACAAAAATGTTCGCAAAATTTTTTCTATACATTTTATAACTTAATAGTGTTCATACGTGTTATTAGGTGTTCTTAGGTGCTTTGTATATTTTTTTAAATGTATAATACACAAAAAAATATATATATAACTAAATGTAATATAAAAAGCATACAAATATTATAAAAGCAACTTACATCATTCTCTGATGTTGATCTAGCAAATACATCCTTTTGTTCTCCAGTGTCAGCATTCAACTTTTGAAATAAGCTTGTCAACTCTATGTTAAAAAACAATTTTTAAATCATTTTCATTCATTAAAAAATAATTATTCACATTTCATAATGATTAATAATCATGACCATAATATTAATCATCATGACCATAAGTTGAATCAAAAAATTGATTTCAACATAAAAAGAAATTTTTTAGTAAATCTAGGCAATTTAATCTAAAAAGTTCATTTTATTGAAATATGCGTTAAAGTAGAACAGAAACTAATATAATAAAATAATCTAACAAAATACTTTTTAAGGGTTTTATTTAATTTTTCAAAATGGTAAACAAAAGTTAAGGTATTTTTGATAAAAAAGAACTTTGTATTTTTAATAAAAAAGAACTTTGTTTTGAATAAATTTTGACAAACGACAAGTTTAGCTGTATAAGAAGTGGTTTTGCGTGCAATTAAACAAAGCAGAACTACAAGATAGTTCAGTTGAAATTCTGAAACAAGAATGAAAAAAAAATTGACATTAATGTAATTATCAAGCTTGTGGACTCATCAGTCCTTGATAAATAGCTTGATAACTACATCAATGAGAATGCCTCATCAGTGTCAAGCAGTTATGATGCCTAGGGCTTCCCAACAAAGTATTGAAAAATTCTATTTCAAATTACAACATTTTCAATTAAATAAAAAAATTTTAAAAAAAAGTTTCCTTCAGATGTTTTTTTTTGTCTGAATATTATTGCACATGCATATTTCAATAAAATGTACATTTTAGATTAGATGTCAATTTATGCTCTTTTCTGGTTACTTTATCACGCTAATGTGTATATATATATATATATATATATATATATATATATATATATATATATATATATATATATATATATATATATATATATATATATATATATATATATATATATATATATAAATATATAAATATATATATATATATATATATATATGTATATATATATATATATATACACATATATATATAAATATATATATATATATATATATATATATATATATATATATATATATATATGTATGTATATATATATATATACATTTATGTATGTATATATATATATATATATATATATGTATGTATATATATATATATGTATGTATATATATATATATATATATATATATAAATATATATATATATATATATATAATATATATATATATATATATATATATTATAATTAGGGATTAAAGTGCCATTATTTACAACAATAACAATAGTGATGAAGTAATTCAGAAGCACTAAAACAAGTTGGCTATGAGTTTGAAAAAGCGTTTATAAAAAGTTCATATTTTAGTCTTTTTCTAAATGTTTCTAAAGAGGTTGAGTTTCGTGTGATAATCATAGATAAACCATTCCAAATTCGAGGTGCAGTCATACAAAAAGAATTTGAGCCCAGAGAAGTTTTTTGTTGACGACGTGTAAGTTGACAACTGTCTAATGATCTAAAATTTTTGTTTTGAAGTTCGGACTTCTAGGAGTTCAAATAAATATGCAGGAGATTTAGATAACAAAATTTTATATGTGATAAATGATATCTTGTAGATTATTCTTTGATTTATTGGTAACCAATGAAGAGATTTCAGCAATATTTCTGAATTTAAATGAATAGGAGAATGGAAAATGATTCAAGATAAGCTATTTTGAATTCGTTGGAGTTTTTTAATATTTTTTTGATAAGTACCAGATAAAAGACTGTTACAATAGTCAAGCTGAGAGTTAACAATGCCAATAATCTGTTTATATATATATAAATATATATATATATATATATATATATATATATATATATATATATATATATATATATATATATATATATATATATATATATATATATATATATATATATATATATATAAACAGATTATGGTGATTCACATTATGTGGATAAAAAATGGCCTTTTTTGTTTTGTTTGGTTAATAGAATATAACTACTAATTTCTTTTTTAATAAGTTTAGTATTGCCTCAAAGACAATAAATTTTTGGTTTAAAAAATGCTTCTTTTTTCTTTCTTTCAATGCAACTCCTGAAGAACAAATAGAAAACAAAATAAAAACAAACAAAAAATTTAATAAGTGATATGCTTTTTTTGCAAAAAATATTTTTTATGGGTTCCTTTTTGGGTCCTTTATAAATTGAACTACAAGTCTGAATTTTTTTATTACCAACAGATTCAGAACGGCAACTTTATAATTAACTTGAAAATCAAAAAAATTATCAATTTTGTTCAATATGTAAATTTATGATGAATAAATTTAAAAAATTTAAAAAGATGTACTCCCTTCTGGGAGTACATCTTTTTAAGTTAATTTTACAAATTATTTGTGCATGAAGTATTTTTGACTTGCCTTTTTTTTAAGTTCTTTTTTAATTGAAATTAAGGCAATTTATTTTTTACTTATTTGAATTTCTTTAGATCATTAAATAAATAGAAGAACTTAGTCTTAAATAAAAATAAACGTTATCACAATAAATACAAGCTGTAAAGTAAAATATAAAAGGATAAAAAAAATACAAAAAAGGAATATTGATCTCTTGCTGAGCCATAACAACAAGCTAAGGAGGATGAATCTCGCCAGGATGAAGTCTTCCTAAAAGACTAATGCTAAGAATAAAAATATTTCATAAGTGGTGTAAACATTTAATTTTTTCCATGCTAGACTGCTGGTTTGTTGTTTTTAATCAAAAGGATTTGTTAATGAACTCATTTTGTTAAACAATTACTTAAAGTATACATTTATAATAATAAAACATATTAAATATTATGCATATTATTCATCTATAAGTATGCTTATATAATTTATACATGAGCCAGTGACCATTTATGTTAATAGAAAACTTCTTCTAACCATATATGATAGACTAGAGAAAGATGATCAAGTTGCTGTTGTTGTTTCAGGAAAAGAGGATGAACAGGCAGCTGCCACAGTAAATGAAAACAGACAAATGTTTTGAAAAAAAAAACAGCATCAAACACAGATTGCCATGAATGGAGCCTGTGTTCCTTAAAAACAGGTAATAGATTTGGTAACTTTAGGTAACAGATTTGGAAATTCATTGAAATATCTTACATCTTCAAGTATGTTTTTTTATTTAAAATTATAAAAATTACGAATTCAAAACAATTCAGTTTGTAAATAAACAAACTCTAAGATTTGCTTAAGAAATTAAGATTTCATTGATTTCATTGCCAAGATTTCATTGGCAAACACTTTTTAAATCCAAGCCATAGACAATGTTCAAATCAACACCAGTCTTTTTAACATTAAATGAAGAAATCAAGATCTACTTTAAATAAGTCAACAGGGTTTAGATTTACTGAGCCATATCGTTCATAAAAATTAGTAGCAGAAGAAAACTCTCTAAATTCTTCATCGTGTTATGAGACCTTTTTTAAAGAAAATGACACAGCAGCAACAAATACAGATATTGTTTATTGTAAGCTATTTGTTTTGTTTTGTTTTGTAATAAAGCTGTGACTGTATTAATACAGCTAGTGTGATTTACACACTGAAACAGCCATTCACAAAAATAAGTTGTTTTATTTATTGTTCTTTTTGTAGGTATTTGTCAAGTTTTTAAACAGATTTAAACTATGAGAATTTACTACTTCCATTGGTAGTTCATTTTATGCGATTGCTGCTCAATTAATAAGATAATTTTGTCTAGAAGTACTTTTAGTAAATTTGGTTTGTTATCTAAAGTTGTGTTCATGTGTCTGAATCTGATTTTTTTGTATATTTATTTCCTCTAGGAAACCGTATCCATGTAAAGTAAGATTTACACTATCTATTTTATTGATGATTTTAAAGAAATGTATCAAGTAAGCTCTTAAATGCCGAGTTAAAAATTCTATCAAATTTAAACTCATGAATCTTTCTTTATATGTAATGTTTTTAAAAGAGGGATATAGCATAGTTGCTGTGCTCTGTACTCTTTCCAATATAGATGTATTTCCTTTAAGGTAAGATGAGTTTACTTTAGATGCAAAGCATATTGCGTGTTGTTTCTACTTAAGATTGGCCAAGAAATTAATACTTAGATCTTTTTCACATATAGATTTTTCTAAAGTTACTATATTGTCATTATTCCAATTCGGTATGAAGTAATCATGCTTTAGATTGTTTTTCCCAACATGCATAACATGACACTTTTTAAAGTTAAACTTGATAAACCATTTTTTTGATCATTCAAATGCCTTAATATGGTCATCTTGAAGAGCTGGTGTGGATATTAGAAGAAACAATCAATCATATTCTGCTTAAAAGTAAACACTTAACAGATCATCTCATCAAATTTGTAATTGATGGTAAAAGTACATTTTTTTAAATAAGTCTTGTTTATATTAAAACCAAAGTTTAACAATTTTTTAGAAGCTTCTTTAATCATGGCTAAAAACTATGAACTTTTTCTAGGTTTAATTGGAATTTCACCTTCTTTTGAGGTTTGTTAACAATCTTTTTTAAACCCTTCTTCAGTATTGACAAGAAGTAAGCTATTCGCCTACAAAACTAAACATTCAAATGTAGTCATTTCAATATGGCCAATTTGCAAGGAATGAGTTCAGTAACATGTTAAAAAATGTTGATATAATTTAAAGAATAACATAAAAACTCTGCACATTTTAAGCCATTTGTTAAAACATTTAGGCTATTCAGAACGTTATTTTCAATCATATCACTGTGATTCTTTAAACACTGTTTTCTACCATATTACAGAATTCTTTGATGACACTTCAATTGGATTTTTGATTTTAAGTGGATAAGTAAGGGTGCATTCAATATGTAGGTTGTACTATTTAGCATTCTTTTTAAATTGCAAAAAATCATAAAATTTATCGATTTCATAAACTTAAAAAATCAATATTTGTGAACTTATTTTTAATTTTCAAAGGTATAGACAATAATAAATGGTACCGCAAGTTATTTAACCCTATTTTCAAACTCTCCTGATACTAAATCTCTTGCAAGAAAAAGAAACACAAATACTTGAAAAATGGTAAAAATCTCACAAAATTTAAAGTTTAACTAATATAGGGGAAATCTTTATTTCAAGTTAAACTAATTTTTGAATTTTTATCATCCTATTATATGTAGGTATCACATCCTATTATATGTAGGTATCACATCCTATTATATGTAGGTATCACATCCTATTATATGTAGGTATCACATCCTATTATATGTAGGTATCACATCCTATTATAAGTAGGTATCACATCCTATTATATGTAGGTATCACATCCTATTATATGTATTACATCCTACTAAATATAGGTATCACATCCTATTATATGTAGGTATCACAACCTATTAATGTAGGTATCACATCCTATTATATGTAGGTATCATATCCTATTTTATGTAGGTATCATTTTATATTTTTCAATTTTTTATTTATTTATAAATTTTTTTTTTTATGCCTAATGTACACACATCAACTGATGTGACAAATGACATCAACATTATTTAATAATTATTCAAATAACAAAAACAATATATAACAATGGTTTATTATAATGATCACCTTCTCTGTCAGCATCAGATATTTTTGAATCTCCACCAGTCCAATCTTCTCGAACTAGATTACCTTGAAAAACAAAATTTGTTTTAGTTTTAAAATAATCATATTATATAATTGCATTTGTTTAAGATATATTATTGGTTGGATATATAAATATATAACTATTTTAAATCAAAATCAAACAAAGCAAAAAAATTTATGAACTATGTAATGTAAATTAATACAAAAATTTTCATAAACTCCATAAACAAAAAGATAAATTTAACAATATCTGAGATCAAGCGCATTTTATCTCCCACTATGGGTTTAAATCCCTAGCATGTCAGCTTCTCTATTTTACTTTCTCCACTAAAATTTTTCTATTAAAATTTTTTTTTTGAACTTAAATAATCTTAGTCTTTTAAACAATTTTAAAAAAACTTTAAAAAACTATATGTATGTATTTATTGAAAATTTATGTATGCAATAAATAAATTTTTATATATAATTTTTATAAACTTTTTGATTTTAAACTTTCTATTCATTCAAACTACATTTGAAAAAAGAGGTGTTATAACTGCCATGATTCTGTGAGAAAAAAAGTATCATAACTACAACATTTCTGTGCAGAAAAATGTTTCAAAACAAAGTATTTACTTTCTAAGCTAAACTTTTAAAATTTCTTTTTCTTAAGTACTCTCCAGATTTTCTTTTATTTTTATGTTTAAAACATAAAAATAAAAGAAAATCTGAATGTCTTGTATTTTAAAACATAAACTAGTTTATGTTTTAAAATACAAGACATCATGTTATCTTTATTTCACCAATTTTTATATTTTGATTAAAACACGTTATTTTATGTAGATCCTTACAAGTAGAAAAATTAATATTGAAATATTAAAACAATTATAAAAAATTACATAAATGATATTATAAAAATTGAAATATATAATTAAAAATTATATAAAAATTGAAAAAATGATATAAATGATATTATATGTTGTAATTTCTTTTTACATAAAAAACTGAAAACACATGTAATAACATGACATCAGTTATATTGTATATACAAAATTATATTGTCAAGTTATTAAATTTTGCTATGTTGTCATATTTTACTATGTTGTTACTACATGTTGTTACAAATTTTCTATGTTGTCATATTTTACTATGTTGTTACTAAATGTTGTTACAATTTTGCTATATTATCATATTTTACTATGTTGTTTCTACATTTTGTTACAATTTTGCTATGTTGTCATATTTTACTATGTTGTTACAACATGTTGTAACTACGCAAATATTTTTTTATAACAACTTATATGGCTCCAACTTATATAGTTTAGGTTGTTTTCCATATTGCCATTATTTTATTTAAATAGTCATACCTTAATAAATTATTTTATGGGAGAGTGGAAGCAATTTTTGAAAACATAGAAGGCTTTTTGAAAAAATGGATGACAAAGGATGCTTTTCCTCGCATCAACCTGTTTTGCAGATCAGGGCTGAGTATTTTTATTAAGATACGCTGACTAGAAAGATTACCATCTGAGGTTTGAAACCTGCTACCTAATCCACATTCTACTTTTATCCACATTTAACTGTGGATAAAAGTGTTTTAAACTATGCATAACTATAAACAAACAACAAGGTAAACAAATTTTTTATACAAATAAATTGTTAAAACAAACACAAATAACTCTTAAGTAACTAATAATGAAAAATTATAACAATAATAAATGATGTAAATATACTTTATGGCCTCAAAAAAAAATGTTTAAACCTTTTTAATAAAATACCTTTTTTTGATTCACTATCTTCTGTATCAAATGCTCTTTTATCTAAATTAAAAAAGCACTTTAAGAGTATTCTTACCTACAAATCTTAAAAATACCCATAGCAAATGTTTTAATTACTTATATAAGAAAATAAAGAAAAATATATAATATAATAAACAAATAAGAAAAATATATAATAAAATATATATATATATATAATAATAAAAATAAAAATATATAATATAATAAAAAAATAAGAAAAATATATAATAAAAAAAATATATATATAATAATAAAAATAAAAAATAAAAATATATAATATAATAAATAAATATAATATAAGGAAAACTTTATATTAGTAAAATACAAGAAATAATGTAAAATTAAAAATGGCACATATTTTAAATACTGTTTAAAAAGTCATTAAACGTTGTTAAATGAAAATATTTAAAGTAATTCATTTTTGCAGTTTTAATAAACTTTAATAATAGTAAGTGTAAGCTTTATGGTACTAAGTGTAAATTTTATGGTCCTTATTCAAACTTAATAAAGGTAATACATCTTTAATATTTATAAACATTCATCAAATGACAAGTATAAACTATTTAAAATAAGTATAAAATAAGTAAGAAACAAATAAATCAATAATCATTAACTAACATGTTGGGATAATATATGCATTAGCTAACAATATATGCATTAACTAATAAGTATAGAGAAACTTTTCATAAACTTTTCATAAACAAGTTTACAATTCTAAATATATGCAAAGCATATTTAAAAATACTTGTTTTACAAACAATGATAAAATAATATAAATTAAAAACCTTTGTGTTTTGGTTCTGAGCGACTTAAAAGTGTCTGGTAAAATTTATCTAAAAAAAAAAATCTTGTTAAACATTAAAAGTAGATTTGAAAGTTTTTTCCTTTTTTTATATAAAGTTTTTTCCTTTTTTTCTTTTAAATTTTATATGATTCTTAAAAAATAAAAAATAAAATTTAACAACATTGAAAAAAAAGTTGATAAATAAAAATATTTTTTGCTAGTTTTTTCTTATTCAAAAAAATGAATTGCTAATAGTTGTTTATAATGATTAATTTAATTAATTCATAAACTGTTTTAAAATCACTTTTGAATTATCAGCAAAAATAAATTACCTTCTTCTTCTCTTCTGTTTCTTACCAGTAATGACGCATCAGGTTTTTTTTCAAAAATATCACTGAGTGAATCTTCATCCTCTTCATCTAAATAAAAAAAATTTGTCAGAGTATGTACAAGTCCAGTAGATACAAAGAGTTTAAAATAAGTACATTGTTAAAATTAAAAAACCTTTATTTCTTCGTTCTTCTCTAATCAAAGGTCGATCTGCTTCTATGCTTGCTCTTCTTAATAACCTACGAAAACCATCATCTAAAATAAAATGCAAAATTTTTTGAAAACTTAAAGACTATGTTTTATAATCAAATAAAAAAATCTAGAAAATAAAAATATTTATTTAATTATAATTATTATAATAAAGAATGTTTTCTATTAAGCATCTGTGGTTTTTGGTTGAATTTAAAAAAATAACTTATTTAAATGTGTGTCAAGTTGTTCAATTAAATGTCAATGATAGTTATTCTAATTCAGTTTAGTTATGACTTCTGATTATTTAAAAAATCATCTAAAGAAAAAGTGAACTGGTAAAGTTGAGGTATGAAGTAGTAAAAGTATTTAGACTTTAAAACAACCCCAAAATATATAAAAGAACCCCAAAATATGCTAACAACTATAATCTGTTGCTGAGAATTGGTTTTTAGTGGGGGGTTTTTCATATTTGGATGAATTTTAATATAAATTTATAACAATAGGTAAAATAACGTTGGTAAATTAACGAACTTCAGTTGTAGTTAATTTAATTAACCAAGAAATCAATAAATACTTTTATAATATTGAAAAAGAAACTAGTTCTGTTATCTAGCCCAACAAATGACTCCACACAAGTCTCTTGGTTTCAGGTTAATGTAAATTATTTTGAAACCAACAATTCTCATACTAGGCTAAAAGTTCACTAAATTTTAAGATTTTTTAAATAATTGCTTATATTAATGTACTCAGTGTTACACTTTAAGTACCATAGATTATATTGCTATTTGTCTCAAAAGCTTTTTGTTTGACTTGAATAGCTGCTTGTTGTTTATACTCTTTTGATTCCAAAACTTTTTTTTTTAAACTCTAATGATGCAAACTGCATGTAACTTTTAAAGAATATTTCAAAACTTTTTTTAAACTCTAATGATGCAAACTGCATGTAACTTTTAAAGAATATTTCAAAACTTTTTTTAATTCTAATGATGCAAACTGCATGTAACTTTTAAAGAATATTTCAAAACTTTTTTTAAACTCTAATGACGCAAACTGCATGTAACTTTTAAAGAATATTTCAAAACTTTTTTTAATTCTAATGATGCAAACTGCATGTAACTTTTAAAGAACACTTCAAAACTTTTTTTAAACTCTAATGATGCAAACTGCATGTAACTTTTAAAGAATATTTCAAAACTTTTTTTAAACTCTAATGATGCAAACTGCATGTAACTTTTAAAGAATATTTCAAAACTTTTTTTAAACTCTAATGTTGCAAACTGCATGTAACTTTTAAAGAATATTTCAAAACTTTTTTTAAACTCTAATGTTGCAAACTGCATGTAACTTTTAAAGAATATTTCAAAACTTTTTTTAAACTCTAATGATGCAAACTGCATGTAACTTTTAAAGAATATTTCAAAACTTTTTTTAAACTCTAATGTTGCAAACTGCATGTAACTTGTAAAGAATATTTCAAAACTTTTTTTAAACTCTAATGATGCAAACTGCATGTAACTTTTAAAGAAAATTTCAAAACTTTTTTTAATTCTAATGATGCAAACTGCATGTAACTTTTAAAGAATATTTCAAAACTTTTTTTAATTCTAATGATGCAAACTGCATGTAACTTTTAAAGAATATTTCAAAACTTTTTTTAAACTCTAATGATGCAAACTGCATGTAACTTTTAAAGAATATTTCAAAACTTTTTTTAAAATCTAATGATGCAAACTGCATGTAACTTTTAAAGAATATTTCAAAACTTTTTTTAAACTCTAATGATGCAAACTGCATGTAACTTTTAAAGAATATTTCAAAACTTTTTTTAAACTCTAATGATGCAAACTGCATGTAACTTTTAAAGAATATTTCAAAACTTTTTTTTAATTCTAATGATGCAAACTGCTTGTAACTTTTAAAGAATATTTCAAAACTTTTTTTAAACTCTAATGACGCAAACTGCATGTAACTTTTAAAGAATATTTCAAAACTTTTTTTAAACTCTAATGTTGCAAACTGCATGTAACTTTTAAAGAATATTTCAAAACTTTTTTTAAACTCTAATGATGCAAACTGCATGTAACTTTTAAAGAATATTTCAAAACTTTTTTTAAAATCTAATGATGCAAACTGCATGTTACTTTTAAAGAATATTTCAAAACTTTTTTTAATTCTAATGATGCAAACTGCATGTAACTTTTAAAGAATATTTCAAAACTTTTTTTAATTCTAATGATGCAAACTGCATGTAACTTTTAAAGAATATTTCAAAACTTTTTATTAATTCTAATGATGCAAACTGCATGTAACTTTTAAAGAACACTTCAAAACTTTTTTTAAACTCTAATGATGCAAACTGCATGTAACTTTTAAAGAACACTTCAAAACTTTTTTTAAACTCTAATGATGCAAACTGCATGTAACTTTTAAAGAATATTTCAAAACTTTTTTTAAACTCTAATGTTGCAAACTGCATGTAACTTTTAAAGAATATTTCAAAACTTTTTTTAAACTCTAATGTTGCAAACTGCATGTAACTTTTAAAGAATATTTCAAAACTTTTTTTAAACTCTAATGATGCAAACTGCATGTAACTTTTAAAGAATATTTCAAAACTTTTTTTAAACTCTAATGATGCAAACCGCATGTAACTTTTAAAGAATATTTCAAAACTTTTTTTAAACTCTAATGTTGCAAACTGCATGTAACTTGTAAAGAATATTTCAAAACTTTTTTTAAACTCTAATGATGCAAACTGCATGTAACTTTTAAAGAAAATTTCAAAACTTTTTTTAATTCTAATGATGCAAACTGCAAGTAACTTTTAAAGAATATTTCAAAACTTTTTTTAAACTCTAATGATGCAAACTGCATGTAACTTTTAAAGAATATTTCAAAACTTTTTTTAAACTCTAATGATGCAAACTGCATGTAACTTTTAAAGAATATTTCAAAACTTTTTTTAAACTCTAATGATGCAAACTGCATGTAACTTTTAAAGAATATTTCAAAACTTTTTTTAAACTCTAATGATGCAAACTGCATGTAACTTTTAAAGAATATTTCAAAACTTTTTTTAAACTCTAATGTTGCAAACTGCATGTAACTTTTAAAGAATATTTCAAAACTTTTTTTAAACTCTAATGTTGCAAACTGCATGTAACTTTTAAAGAATATTTCAAAACTTTTTTTAAACTCTAATGATGCAAACTGCATGTAACTTTTAAAGAATATTTCAAAACTTTTTTTAAACTCTAATGATGCAAACCGCATGTAACTTTTAAAGAATATTTCAAAACTTTTTTTAAACTCTAATGTTGCAAACTGCATGTAACTTGTAAAGAATATTTCAAAACTTTTTTTAAACTCTAATGATGCAAACTGCATGTAACTTTTAAAGAAAATTTCAAAACTTTTTTTAATTCTAATGATGCAAACCGCATGTAACTTTTAAAGAATATTTCAAAACTTTTTTAAACTCTAATGATGCAAACTGCATGTAACTTTTAAAGAATATTTCAAAACTTTTTTTAAACTCTAATGATGCAAACTGCATGTAACTTTTAAAGAATATTTCAAAATAGCTCTACTTGTTACTTTTTGTAAATCATTTGTTTTTGTTTTTTTAGTTATTATTTATTTTTTAATAATGATATATAAATTTTTTATGCAGTTATATATTATTTGTTTTTATTTTCACTTTAGCCAATTATTATATATGTTTATAAGGTAATTTTTTGTTTTGTTTGTAATGTTTGTTGTAACTTTTGTTTCATTTTGATTTTCTAAGTGTTTTTCTGTTTATATTTTATTTATTTATTTTGTAATAATATTTGCAATATATTTTGATTATTATATTATAACAACTATGATTATATTAATATATTTACTAAATCCTTATCATTTTTTTAGCAATAGTCGTTCTTATGTCATAGTTAGTTGTTATGTTTTGTCAGCTTATTACTGTTTGTAACTGTAACTTTGTATGTATAAATGATTGCTGTATGGAAAGTAATATCGATTTATATAAATTATTATAATTCCTTTATTATTATCATTATTACTATTATTATTATTATTATTACTATTATTATTATTAATATTATTATCATTGTTATTATTATTGCTATTATTACTATTGTTAAAATAACATGAAACTATTATTATTACTATTGTTATTATTTATTATTATTATTGTTATTATTATTATTATCAATACTATTAATATTATTATTACTAAGATTAATTGTGTATATACAAATTATTTTTTTAAGGTATTTACATAAGATTAGTATTTCAATACTATTTGTAAATAGCCATAAAAAATTTATTTTTAGAATATATGATTGATTATGATAATATTTCAAAATAATGGTAAATGACTTTTATAGTCCTATATAAAACTGTCAGCTATGGTGTATTTTCTAAAAAAACTAATTTAATTGTTAGCATATTACATATGCATATGCAATATGTTAAGAATGCACTTTGTACCTTAATTTTGATGATGATTTGACATGATGAGAACATGATGCATTTTATAATGTATTTCCCCTTTCCAATTAGTCGACTATAACTAATTATACAGTTGAACAATATTCTTGAGCTAAGTCACTCAGATTCTGAGACCACATAAATCACTTCAAACTTGATTTTAATACATTTATTTTGAATGACCTTTTAAGCACTTAACCCACAATGATATCAAAATTTGCCTAACGTCTGATCAAAATTTGCCTAACGTCTAACTTGTGCATTCAGCAAAAAAAAAAAGGTGTTCTTGAATTAATATGAAGAAAAAAAAAAAACGTATATTAAAAACTATTTAAAAATTGAGAAAACTCTTAGTAGAAAGCAAATAAATGCGATTCAAATATAGCACCATAACTTATGGTGCTTTTGGCATAAACTGTAGACTACAGTTTATAGTTACACTGTAACAGTTGAAGTACTGTAAACTGTACTTTGCAATTAAAACTACAGTGTAGTTTTAATTACAAAATACAGTTTCCAACATTATCAGATAATTTAATAATTGCAAGTCAATTTTATTCGACGACTATTACCTTTTGCGCTTTTCAATTGACATTAGAGTTATATAAATATGTATTTCGCATGCAGCAGAAAGACTGTAAAACATCAGTAAACAATCGAATTGAAATTAAAATCGATCATCAGTAAACGATCGAATTAAAATAATAGAAATCTTATTGGCTACAACACGGAGTCGAATTCTACCAATGAGTGTCGACAAACCATAAAAAACAGATTTATAGGTTTTTTTGATTCGGACCATTCAGGAAAAAATGGCGGAAGGCAATTTTTTTGAATCGGAGTTTTTTGAATGGATCCAAACTTTAAACAAGGGGGCGGGGGACAATTTTGAGGTTTAAAACATAAAACTTTTTTAGATAGTTTAGAATATTAATCTTACACTATTTTAATCTATGTAACTATGAAATTACGTCATATTGATACCTCAACAGTCCAATTTTTTTTATGAATCACACAAAGTTGTTAATATTTTCTAACACTTTGTTCCTATTTTACTTCCATTTTTAAACTACATGCTTTATTAGACATATAAATTTACAAAAAAAATTATTTCTAAAATACCTAAGAAGGAGGGAAGGTGGCAATCAACCTCCCCCCCCCCCTTTCTTCACCTTTTCACCCTCTATGGATCCGCCCTTAGTTGTTTGATTTCTGATTTCGTTATAGTAGAGGAGAAAATTGGTGACAATTTTATGTTTTTGTACTCGTAAAATACGCACCATTTTACTCAAAACCAGTTGAGCACAAGAAGTGTTGTGAATTGTTGACATTCGCTTCCTAATCTACCATTTGTACCAAAAATCAAGGAGGTAAATGTACCGTTCTAATTCTACAACCAAATATTCGCGTTTTCTGTCTCTTTTTGACTACGGAAAATCTTTTTTGTTGGTTGGTTATAAACAAAGCCACCTTTTTGCATGACATGACGTGTAGTTCATTAAACCTTTCTCCACAAGCACAACGTGATAGCAAATTGGCAAGTGGCTCATAATATCTCAATCATAATATCTCAATCATAATATCTCAATCCTAATATCTCAATCATAGTATCTCAATCATAATATCTCAATCTAAGTTCTTAAACTCATTTTTGTTCATGCTTGATCTTAAATTGGCAAAATGTTTAATCAACTGCTGACACCTTTATAACAGACCTGTTTAACAAGCATTTTAAGATTTCTTGGGAGCCTATCGTGTATAGCTTTTTTATTTATATTATAGTATACATTTTTTTAATTATATTATAATACATAATTTATAGAATTGCCAAATAAATGTTTTGCTTTTTCATCTTGTTCATCAAAATACGATAAACCAGCATTTTTACTGATTTACAGAATATCTGTGCAAATTTCCGACTTCCTCTAGGCTTTCATTCCACTTTTTTGCGACTGGAGTTTTTCTGCGGTAAGTGGACGGTGCCACCGTCCACTTACCGCAGGAAAATGATGAAGTTAAAAAATAATGACATATTGATGACTTATGAGCACAAATCTAAAGCTAAAAAGCAAATAAAAAAATGAGGACGACTTGCACAAGGCAAAAAAATCAACTTTGAACAGCAAACAATATTTAATGTTGGAATGACAAGAGTACAGTAGTTGAGTTATCTAACACAAAAAATAAAGCAACTACAACAGGTAATGTTTCCGAAACTTATGATGAAGATATAAACCTGGAAAATCCAGAACCATTCCTAGCGAATTCAAACATAAACACAGAAGGTAGATGCATCTGTGTGCACTACTGTGAGCGATGGTTCTTACAATATCGACAAACTAACACATTTTTATTTAAACTAAAAAGAATACATTCCGAAATTAATGTTGATAAATTATTAGAGTTCCTATCGGTTATAGAAAGTAAATGCAGTAGGTTATTGTTGCGATAGCGCTCAAATGCCTATCGCCTATTATTAGTTTGTGCGTGTCTCTTGTTGTCTCGTGATTGCCATGCGAATTTATAAATAGTATATAGTTGCACGCAAGCAGTTTGTAGCTGTAGTCATTCCTCGTATCTTTTTGATGTATTATTTATAACGAGAGAAAGCTAATATATCTATATCAATATATTTTTCAAACAAATCTTTTTAAATTTTGTATTCATTATTGCGGACCATTCTTATGGAATAAAATAGTTTTAAAAATTTTTACTAAGGTTTTATCCATCAAAGCAACTACTTTTTTTTTAAACGAAAGCTTAAAGAACTCATTTTTACAATCGAAGGTTTAACAATATACTTCTAATTTTTCTTAGTAATCTTCCTTTTTACCCTCTATTTAAACATAGATTTATAAAAATTATATATGTGTCATTGACAACTGTAATATATATATATATATATATATATATATATATATATATATATATATATATATATATATATATATATATATATATATATATATATATATATATATATATATATATATATATATATATATATATATATAATAGACATAACGCATCTTGTATTTATAACATAAATATTTTAAGTTTCTTACTTTGTTACTTATTTTTTATTTTGTAAATATCTTATCAATTTTAACACGAACATTTCTTAGCGGTACTTGACGACAAGACCGTATAATCTTCTACGAGTCCCCGCGTTCTTTTAATTTTTTAAATAGCGATCATTGTATATATATTTTTTTATTACTATGGAAAAATACCACTGATGCAATCAAATGGTTTGAAAATATACTAGATAAACAACATTGCGTTTTTATTCAATTTGACATGTCGATTTTTACCCCACTATTGCATCAGAAATACTAAGTAATGCAATACTGTTTGCGAAAAAACATACAAGTATTAGCGAAGAGAGCATCAGAGTCATTAAACATTGCAGATGTCCTTACTATTTTTTAAAAACAAAACATGGAAAAAAAACTTAGCACACGACTGCTTTGATGTCACAATGGGTTGTTTTGACGGTGAAGAAGTTTGTGAACTGGTGGGCCTATATATATTAGACTCACTATCTAAAATAATAAATAAAGAAGACGTTGGACTATATCGTGACGATGACCTGATGGTACTTCGTAAAAAAACTGGATCACAAATTAACAGAATACGAAAAAACATAATTAGAGTAATAAAAATGATCGGTTTTAAATTAGAGATCCCAACAAACCTACCCGCAGTCAACTTCTTAGATATACCCTTTAACTTAGAAAAAAGCTCCTACCAACCTTTCAAAAAACCAAATGAATATCTACGTTACATCCACTCTAATTCCAACCATCCCCCGCAAATAATAAAGCAAATTTCCATCTCTATCAACAACAGATTATCACAAAATTCCTCAAATGAAAAAACATTTAATTTATCTATACCAGAATACGAAGATGAATTAAGAAGAAATGGCTTCACTAATTTTGATTTAAAGTATAACCCCCAAAAAAGAGAAAAAAAGACAAGAAAAAGAAATAAAATATGGTTTAACCCTCCGTACAGTAAAAGCGTTTCTACCAATGTCGGTCATATCTTCCTAAACTTAATCGACAAACACTTTCCAACATCCCACCCCAACATCTAAAACCCCAGAAAAAGTATATATTGACCTAGCAGAAGATGAATGGAAGAAAAGATGGGCTAACTACAAACACTCATTCACAAATAAAAAGATGAAAAATTCAACCACCCTTTCAAAGTATATATGGCAGATAAAAGAAAACTTAAAAATAACACCAAAATTAACTTGGTCAATAATTAAACAAGTCCCCGCCTACAGCAACGTAACCAAAAAATGCTTGCTTTGCCTTCATGAAAAACTTTGCACAATATCATACAAAGGTACGCAAAAATTATTAAATAAAAAAACAGAAATTATATCTAACTGCCGTCACGAAAACAAGTTCTTGCTTGACAACCACGAGCCCAAAGATTAAAAAACCAAACCACGCTCGCAAATACTTATAGTTTTATAATTGTTTTTGAACGCCACGATGTTTATTGAGTATATTTTTTAACGAAAAAAGCAATGTATTTTTTACCTGATGATTGCTAAACGCAAGAAACTTTTAGTAGTAAAAGTCATGTAGTTATTTTTATTTAATCTCGTCAAAAAACCAATTATTTTTAAAACTATACATTTGTATTTTAAATATTGTAATGAAATGCTTAGTTAAAATGTAATAAAAATATTGTAATGAAATGCTTTGTTAAAATGTAATAAAAATATTGTAATGAAATGCTTAGTTAAAATGTAATAAAAATATTGTAATGAAATGCTTAGTTAAAATGTAATAAAAATATTGTAATGAAATGCTTAGTTAAAATGTAATAAAAAGAACAAAACAAAACAAAACAAAAAAAATATCAATAAACATATAATTGTATTCTTGTTGGTCTTATACCCAAATACAATAGTTATGGTCCTGAAAAAATGTCTCAAACATTACTAAGAGATATAGAAAATTGATTGTTTCATAACTCAGTTTTCAATCTAAAATTACGTGATTCCGAAAGCACGTGTCGCGATTGGTTAGTGTTAGAGCCAAAAACAAGCGTTAAACTGCTTTCTTTGTTGATTTTCAAAGCAGTTCAGGTTTGTTCTATTAAGTTTGACCACTTAAAAAAGATTTTCATCAAAATAGTTAAAGTTGTTTTAAAAAATTCCTGGACCAAAACTAAAATAGTAACGATATTTAATAGCGTGAATAAGAGCAACCTTTCAACTGTTATAAAACGTTAACGAACCAACTTCAAAACAAAAACCAACTTCAAAAAAACTATATGACAAATTTGAACGCAACGTTTTTTCTAAGTGTAAGAGAAATAGCATTCAGAAGATCATCTAGGAAAGTAGAAAGTTTAAGTAAAATATTAATTGTTTATAAATAATACTATTAATTGGTTATGGTTGTTGTTATGAGTGCAATTCTACGCAAGCGAGACATCATTTATATTGCGTTACATTTTCCAAAGTCATAATTTTTTCACCTAAAATACTCACAAAAGATTTTTAGAATTCGTTGATTTCAATCAGAAAACTAGAGCTAAAATTGCTTCACTTATCCTAAACACTCTGAAAAGGAGCTCACTCCATATTAGTAATTGTTGTAAACTGGTATAACAATTGCTTAAAAAACATAGGCGTATAAGCTCTTAAAGATCCACTATGTGGTTGACATCGTCTAAAATTAGTTGAACCTTTCTCATAAGCTATGAAGTTTTTTTCGATTTTCTACAGAAATTATAAAAATTATACAGCAACAGTTTAAATGAGTTATATAATTTAAAACTGGCTGTGATTTGGATAGATATGTCAAATTCGATAGACTGATAGTGTCAATAGCGTAAAACTTTTCTCATTTAACAGATAAAAAAAAGCACTAAATGCACTAAATTTTAACACTAAATATTATGCCAGAAACGTTTTCAGAATTTAATATTTTGAATGTTTTAGTTATTAATATGGGTAATTATGCGGGTATAGCAGTTCTAGATCAGAAAAACAACCGATCTCGATACATCCGATCTCGATACATCTGATCTCGAGGTTTTATAATAGATATTGAGATATACTAAAAGTACTTCTTAACTAAAGTTGGTGATAAATCTGTATTTTTTTTTTGATAAATTATGTTTTATTAAATTTTGTTTATTAAAATATTTTGCCATGTAATTTTGGTATTGCAAAACTGGATGGATAGTTTTTTTTTTTTTTTTGAAATATTCAGAATTAAATGAAGAAACATTTACAACACAATTTTTTAAAATGCACTTAGTTTGTTTAATAAACTTAAATAGGAAAGGCACGGAATGTATTTTCTCTCAACGCTCCTGTTTGTATATCTTAGTAAACTTTTCATTTTAAATAAAAAATTTTTTAGCCCAAAATTAAATTAATACTATTTGTTTATTTTTTATTGATCCATATCTATATCAGTTAATGAAATATCGTCTGGGCAAGGACTTAACTTTTAAGATATAACCAATCCTCCGTTTGTTCACAAACACAATTTTATATATCTTGAAATTTTATCTAAAGTTATATTGTATTTATATTAGAAAAAGTATATAAAGATAAATTAATAAAAGTTTATAACTTTTAACTATAAAATATTTCATAATTTTTGTAAATAATTTACTGAGGTTTTGTATTATTTTATTGATTTTTTTCTAAATACGTAAACAACGTCAACGGGGCTAGATGGTTTTTTCTTTTACCTGCTCTGTTCATATCTTAACTGAAAAATAGAAAAATAGAAATCTTATATTACCTAATTTTTATTTATTCCAATCCAGATAGTTATTGCATATATCAGCTATCCGTGACTATACGTTTTGTTTTGCTTACTACTAGACAACCTGCGGATGGTTTTTTAAATTTTACCAAACTGAACATTAAGATATAAAAAATCTATAATTTTAATATGAATTTGCAATTAACAAACATTTTGCATGTTAAAAAGTTGATTTTTCAAATTTAGAGCGTAAATTTAAGTTAAGTCAAATTTCCGGGCTTTTCAAATCTTCATTGTTTAAATCTAGTTATTTTTTTAAATTTGTTTGTTTTATTTTATAATTACTTGATTAATTAAATAAATTTTGAAGAACCAAACGTTTATGAAATTGTTATATTAAATAAACTCATCATTTTAAGCTTAATAAACAAACATTCAAGTAATTTTTAATATATACATATATATATATATGTTTTATATGTTTACTTTCCCAAAATTCAGAAGACGTAAAGGAGGTTGCTCTTTTCTTTTTTAATGCTGTTACATCCCTCGTTCAAAACGAGGGGTGTAACTGAATTAAAGAAATACTCTAAGTAAAATCATATTTAAGTATAATAATGCGGAAGTGGACTGCAAATAAACTAAAGTAACTTGTAGTTAATTAACCTGTGAAGTTTAATAACTTGAGCTAAATAACAAGAAGTCACTGCTCCTTGTTATTTAGCTTACTGACGTTAAAAAAAGGTGAGGTATTATTCCAAGATAATTGGCTCCTTATTGAAATTGTCATTTTTCAAAGATGATTCTAAAGTTTCAAAATCTTTGTCAAATATCAAGTACCTGTTATAAAACATAGTCAATGGCAAACTAAAAAATAAAAATACACATAACTGTTATGGGTGCATTAAAGTCAAGTCTGGCACAAAGGACCTAAGTATGATAGAATGATATAACAAAAATTAAAAGCTGCAAAAGAAAAAACTCGGAAGAAGTTGCTACTAGGAGTTACTACTTTATACCAAGCATATTCTGAACATCTGATAATGTGACGCATCTGAATGTGTATCGGGTAATTTTAACGATTGTTTTTAATCTCTAATGTAAAAGCAAGTTTGAAATTATTTCCTTGTATAATGGAGATTATTTCCTTGTATAATGGAGATTATTTCCAAATGGTTGCACTGTGGTTGAGAAAAAGTTCTTTTTCTCTGCTGAAGAAGGCAAAAATAGGAATTTAAAACAGTAATGACTCAAGATAAATTATTTTACCTCTGTATTATGACTCTGTATTTTTTACAATGTATTTTTTGGCAGTAAAATTCCGGAACAATTTTTTTAAACCTCTTGAAACCTATTACAACAGTTTTTTTAAATTAATTTTAAAATTTTAGATTCATACTAATTCATAGTAAAAGAACTTTAAATTTAGCAAAATAATAATAAAATAATTAGGTCTAAAAGGTTCGAAAAAAATCTTAAGGATTTTAAGTGCCAAATAAACGGGAGAAAATGTTAATTTGGATTTCTCAGAGTACATAAAAAGCGACTAACTACATAGTTTCTTATATAATGATGTCATCAGTAACATTGTTTTAGCAAAGGGAAAAAAGAAAACATTTTAGTTTATTTCCTTAATTTTTATAACACTAATTATCCTAATTACATGTTTCAAGAGATTAAAGCAGATGTGGGCAACATCCGGCCTGCTGTGAGATTTGATCCAAACCTTGAGACAATTTGAAAAGCCCAAATAAAAAGTTGTGTGCATGAGGTCGGAATTAATGTTAATGTTTCATTTTTTATTTATAAAAAATATAGTTTTAAGCACTTAGCGTTTCCTATTGTTAAATGAAGCGTGTTAAAAACTTATATAATTTAAAATTTCATTTGTATAGCTTTTTATTGATATAGAGTTTGTTATGCTTTTAAAAAATTTACTAATTTACCAATCAACTTTCAATTAGTTTGCAATGTTATTTCATCCCAATTTTATCCACAAAAAAATGTGCGGTCACAGCAAAATGTTTTTGTTAAAACGGCTGGTAGGGAAAGAATTAAGTTTATCGAAAAAAAAGTAAACGAAAATGATCTGGTGGAAAGAAACGAAAAGTAGATGGAGAGGGTCAGGGACGGATCCAGCAGTTTTTTAGTGTTGGAGCTAACTTCCAGACTTGGAGCGAACTCCAAACATTTGTATGTTTATACTTATGTATAATAATGATCCTATGCAAAAAATTGCAATGATTGAAGGTTGGGAACAAAAAAGCCCTTAAATTAAATTGCCCCCTCCTCACCCCAAACATTAGAGGTAACAACTTGATAAAATATTTTTTGTGCTATATTCAACTAGACTTATATTTATCGATAAAGTTTAAGTTTCATTGTATTATCTCTTAGCGTTCAAAAATTATGACGATATAAAGTTTAAAACCCCCTCAATTTCAGGGAGTTACAAATTTTATATGATCATAATTTTTGAAAAATGGACTGAAGAATTCTTTTTTTCTAGCGCAATAGTAAGCCTATTTGTTTGCTGTGTAATAAATCTATTTTAGTGATAAAAGAATTTGATATAACGTGGCATTACTCAATTAAGCATCCTACTCTCTAAGTATTCACTCACTGACAGGACAAATAAGAAAAGCATAATCCAGAAGCTTAAAATTTAAAAAAAACAGCAGCAAACGTTTGTTAAACAAAGAGCACAACTCAATAATGTTGTGAAAGTTTTATAGTTTGTTCAAAATTGGCAAAGTCATTAAATCCATTTGCCAAAAGAGAATTTATCAAGGAGTGTATGTTAGAAGTTAGCAGTGTTTTGCTTGCTGAAAAGAAAAATGAACTAAAAAAAGTTAATCAAGACGAACTGTTGTTTGACGTATAGAAATGATGACTAATGATATAAAAACAAAATTGACTAACCGTATGACTGATGTTGAGTCATTTTTGATAGCATTAGACCGATTTATCCGAAACTGCTTAACTGTCATTTATTCGAGGTGTTGATAAAGAGTTCACTGTTAATGAGGATTTGCTTGTTTTACAGCTGCTAAAACGAACCAATAGAGGAGAGAACATTTTTAATGAAGTTCAAAAGGTATTCACAAGTTTTGGCTTGCCATGGTCAAAATTAGTTGGAGTATGCACTTGCGGTGCACCTTCTATGGTCGGCTTACGTAAAGGTTTCATTCGAATTTTGAATCAAAAAGCGACTGATTTAAATATGCAAAAACATGATTTGATAGCCTTTCATTGCATTATCCACTAACAAAAGTTGTGTTCCATTTGGCTACAGAATATTATAAATGTGGTAGTAAAAATCATCAATTTTATTTGATCCCGAGTGTGTTTTTGGATGAGATATTAACCATAAATGACGACGTAAAATATTATTGTGAAGTCAGATGGCTAAGCAAAGGGAAAATGTTGAAACGGTTTTACGAGATGAAAAATGAAATTTTATGCAAATAAAAGATAAACCATTTTCTGAATTGAGTGACCCAAAATGGATATGTAACTTGACCTTACATGAGTATGTGACTTGACCTTACAAGCTTTTTGAATGATTTAAATTTGAAACTTCAAAAACAAGGACAGTTAGTAAATAATTTGTACAGCCATTTGAAAGCGTTTCAGAACAAAATCCGCTTAGGGAAAAACAGATGTCATCTGCTAACAATTAGCATTTTGCTACGCTCTCTACGTGTAAAAATATTGCTTTTGTCCAAATGCTGAAGAACTCAAGTTTTTGTCGCAATAATTTTTAATAGATTTAGCGATTTCAAAAGTATAGAAGGTTACAAGTAATGACTAATACAGGTAATACACAAAATGCTTCTATACACTTGCAAATGGTATAGATTGAGATTCAACAAAGTTCACTCTTAAAATCTAAATTTTAGGCGTGGAGTTGTGCAATTTCTACAAAAAAATACCTTTTTGAAAAAGATCCATCCATAAATGATGTCAGTTAATATAGGGGGGAGGGAGTGCTGGAAAGTTTGACACTAATTGACAATGGGGAGGGGGTGTTGAGGCGAAAATGATGTCAATTTAAATTATTTTTTTAGTTTTAATGAGCAGCTTTTAACGGTATTTACATCTACTAAATGGTATAGAAATGATGTTTTGATTGTGGGGAAATTAATATTAAATGCGGGGAATTTGAATTATATTTTATCAAATTATTTATAATATAATATTATAAATTAATATAATAAGTTTCACAGAGACATTAAATAATTAACAACTATTAACGTAAAATAAAAATTACTACCGTTTTATTAATATATTACCATTCGACTGCGAATAAATTATGTTAGAAATATCAACTCTTTGTATATAAAATTCACAATCGCTATTCGCTCCCTAGCGGATTAAAAAATGTGGTTCAAAGTAAACTCATAAAAGTAAACTCATAAACTTGTCATTTTTTGAAATTAAATTGTCGTTATTTCAAACACAAAACTCTAATTGCTCTCTAGTTGATTGTAAAACATGGTGCAATGCAAACACATAAAGTCTATTGAAAATTCGAAACGCTAATTTATCCCTAGCGGGTTGAAGAAACTCTTTTAAAAAGCTTGCGCTAACAATGAGCAAAATCATTATTCTGATTGTGATGTAAACAATACTAACGAATCAATATTAAAATATGGATAAAACCGCGTTACTTAACTTATTGATGGTCTCGTATGGAAATGCTCATCCCAATAAAAAAATTGGCTATTATCCAGAAAGAAGTCCATAGCATATGGAATTCATTAAAAGAAGAGAAACTGATGCATAAGGATCTTGAATCAAGAGTAATGTATTTAATCAATTTATTTAATGAAAAGGCAATCAAGTTCAAGAGCAAGCAGTTATCATTTTGGGTCAATACTCCAAAACAGTCTACCCCCACGTATATTCCACTTGAATTTGACAAGAATTCCTCACAGTTTGTTGAGCCCACCAATGAGCGATCTGTTATTGATGATCAACCAAGTGCATTAACTTTGAGTTTGTTGACCACGAAAAATAAAAAAAATGCAAGAACAATGGCTCAAGATCAACTCAATTCTGCGATTGCAGCTTTAAATTGTGAAGTTGCTGGACTGAAGACTAGAAAGAGAAGTGGATTCATTGCTGAAGCTGAAAAGGATGATTTGAAAAAGAAAAAGAAGAAACTAGCTCATCTATGTAAAGAACTGGCCAAAAAAAAGTATGATCAAGCTCAACAGAAGAAAACTAGAGAACTGAAAAAAGCTAGAATGGAGGAAATCTGCTAAAAATCAGAAAGAAACCTGGTCGACCGTCATTAGAAGTAGATCAACCTATTCTTTTGAAGACGATTATGGATATTGCTCTCCATGGTTCGTCCGCTGATGAAAGACGTCGGTCAGGGGTTCTTCGGGTAATGATAGCTTAGCTATGTTTGTTAATATTGTATTTGTTAGAATTTTCTTCTTAATTAGTATTTTCACTATTGTAAATATCCTTGAAATGTTAACAACTAATTTCAAGATTTGATTTGAATTTACGAAATAAATCCCGTTTTCTGTAAAAACGTTAATTATATCCAAATATATTTCTTTATTATTTAGAGCATTAAAACTCTCGACGAATTGACATCCGAGATGAGCAAAACTGGATTTACAATCAGCAAGAGCGCTCTCTATAATCGTCTACTTCAGAGAAGTTACGGAACATTAGAAGGCAAAAGACACGTCAAAACAGTCCCTGTTAGGTTGATCAGTCCTCAGAATGAATCTCATTTAAAACATGTTGATGGACTCTTTTGCAGTTCAACTATAAAACATGTGGAAGAATTTTGTTCTATTTTAGGGCCAGATGAAGTGTGTTTCATTAGCCAAGACAACAAGGCTAGTGTGCCAATTGGAATCACAGCAGCCAAAAAACAGGCGCCGTTGCATTCAACTGAGCTGAGCGACGAATGGCACCTCTAAGTAAAGAATTATCTGGGGTGATTCTTCCGCACAAACATTACGGAACTCATCTTGTTTCTCAAGGTAATTACATTGACAAAAGTTAATTTGTAAAAATAATAATATAATTTTTAACCTATAATAACCAACATCTTTTTAAATCAGGCAGGACAATAGATTAAAATTTAGAAAAACAGAACTTTGGTTTTGCTGGACAGGCTTTGGCTGATATTTGGTCTGATCTACAAATAGGCGGTTATCCAACGATTGCAGAGTATATTGATCCAGACAAATCAGAGCTAGAGTCAAGGAGCCTTATATAACAAGATCAATGTTGGATTGCCCATCATTATCGTACAAGCCAATATTTTACTCAAATTGTGAAATGTGAAAATCGTTCTTGTTGTCGGACTATTAGAAGCTCTTACTTTACTCTAATTAGAGCAAGATTTCTTCCGTCACCTGTCCCTGTCAACCAAACGAGAGACGGGCTCAAAGCAGTAGATGTCTCAGAAGGAGCAAAAGAATTGTTTCCATCATCCGTCTTTATGCTCATCG
Organism: Hydra vulgaris; assembly: GCF_038396675.1. Classification (NCBI taxonomy): domain Eukaryota; kingdom Metazoa; phylum Cnidaria; class Hydrozoa; order Anthoathecata; family Hydridae; genus Hydra; species Hydra vulgaris. The sequence continues at coordinate 10,967,073 of NC_088928.1, forward strand.
TATCAAACATTGAAAGTATTCTTTCTCGTACTGCCAAAGGATTTCCAATTTTGCCGTATGATGCGTTTTGTCCATCAATTCAGTCTAGCCTAGCTGATAGAATCTGTAAAAAGTGCAATATCTACTTTGCCTCTCAAGCTATGTTGAAAAAGCACGCTTCTATCCATTCTTCTGCTATAACTTTCCCTCTAATCAAAAGGGTCCAACCTGTTCGTATCGCTGCCAAGTGTCAGACAGAATTTTTGGCAGTCATCGCCTTGCAGAAGAGTTCGGAAACTTCTGAATGGTTAGATGAAAATGAAGTTGACGCAACGAATTTGATTGTACCTCAAGAATACGAAATCCTTTTAGAGCGCGGAGAGCATTCACTACCTATTGTTTCAATCAATGATCACTTCAACAACCCATGGGAAGATTATATTAAAGATATATAATACTATTTGCTTAGTTGATTACTTAATGAGATGTCGATTAGTATATAATATTATTTGATGAGATCTACTATTATATAATAATGTATAATTTATTCAGAAAAAAAATCAATGGTTTTTAAGCATTTTTATCGTTTTTTAGGGGGGGGAGTACACAAAAACTGTCATCGTATATAACGGGGGGTCGGCCAAAAATTGACAGAGTTTGACAAAGGGGGGAGGGGGAGTCGAAGAATTGAGAAAAAACACTGACATCATTTTATGGATGACCCCGAAGACCATTTTGCGCAGTTTAGAAAATTCGATTAATTTGTGCGTTTGATAATACTTATAAATGCAAACAGTTATTTCAATGATGAGGTTAATAAAAAAGTCAATGTACAAAGCTGACTGATGACAATTCGGAAAATTCGTGTTTGTATCTGTGGAACTATTCCAAAAATTAATGAATTAGTTCCCCAAATTGAAGCTTGAGTGTCTCATTGATTTGAGTGTCGCTATTTAATTTTTGTAGTTTATAATAACTCCAAATTTCATGATTTAGTTATAATGTTGCACCTTTTTTTTTTCCATTTAACTTTGTTATTTTAATATATTGAATTATAATAATGTGTTATTTCATGTCTGATATCTATCATTATAAATCAAGACATAAACGCGGCCTTGAACATATTTGTACACTAACGTTTGGCCAAAGGTTGCTCATACCTGAAATAGACAAAACATATAACGTGTTTGAAAAGGTTACATAATCCTTATCACATGTTTTAAAAGATTACTTAATTCATACTACAAGTTTCAGACGATTACATAATAAGCCTTCGTAAAGATTGTCTTTTAAAAGGGCTTTTGTTACTTTACTAGAGTCAACATTTTAAATTTTATTATAAATAAAAATATTTCAGCTTATTTGTCACGTATTCCACAGCCACTAGATGTCGGTATTTATTGCCATGTCAAAAGAGTTTGGCGCAAATTGCTTCAAAAGTTTTATGCAGAGACAAAGTTCAGCAATTTGTCAAAAGAATGTTTTAGTAAACTGTAAACAAAACTTTTTAGCTCTGGTGAATTTTTTACACGCACGTAAATAGTCACTGGATTTCAAAATGCTGGGTTGTTTCCGCTTAACATCAAGAAAATCAATCAGTTTAAATTAAAAATTGCTAATACGTTTGAAAAACTTTCATATAAACTAGAGCTTTTGTTATAAACAAATTAAGTCAAGAATTTGTCCTTCTAATAATCAAATCATGATGATACCTCAAATAATGCGCAATTATACCACTAAAATTACCATTGAAACTTTGTTATGGCATTAATTAACAACAATCCAAGATCCTGGTCAATTAGTTCAGCGGGACACAATAAAGTGCTGGATTCCTTAGCTTGTTAAACTTCACAGATCCAGACTATGTTGTCAAACTCGTTTTAACTACCGCAATTCTGATAAAGAAAAGATACAACAAGGCAGTTAAGTCTCTGAAGCTAAAATTAGTGAGGACGCAGTTCGTAGTGTTCACAGCTGACATGTAGACTATTAATCAAAAATTTGTGTATATGTTTGTATCTGCGCTTTGGGTAAATATGGAATGGGTGCTGGATTCCACAATTTTCATACATAAGAATGTTTTGAGCGGCACACGGTATAAAATATAAATTGTCGTTTGCAGGATTCTGCTGACGACTAGGGGATGACAACTAGGGAAAATTGCTACAATCCATGATAACGGATTAAATATAAATCTAGCAATGCACTTTTTGGATAAATAGCCGGATCAGCTCTATTTTACTCACACGTTGCAGTTAGAAAATGGAGTTGATCTAAAACTTCCAGAAATTTTAAATATGCTTCAGGCTACAAGGCGACTGGCGGCACACTTTAGGCGAAGTGCGTTACTTATGCAGAATTGTGTAACAAGCAAGCTGTCAATGGAAATTTCTTAGATTTTTGACGAGATAACACCAAACGTTACTCAAAGCTTTCTATTTTAGCGTGAGGTACATGTGCATATCAGCAACTTTAGTACCATCAAAATGCCCTTTCTCGACTGCTGGGCATGTGGTAAATTGACGGCGTATTCTAGTCTTTATAGGCCGTACCTGGGACTTGTGTAACCTGGACACTTAAAGTAAAATAAATCCTAGATAAAAATGAAAAAGAACAACTATTACAAAAAATATTTAATTTTTAATGGGTACCCGCTCGTTCGTTCGATGGGTACCTTGGCAGGATTATTCAGCCCTAGAAACAACGTAAGCTTGACTTTGATAATGAGAAGCAGATAAATCAATAAGCAACAGCGAAAACTCAAAATGCAAGGTTTAGCTTTGTCAAATATGCATTTAAAATCGATATATAAAAAGTGCTGAGTTTTGTTGCACCAAAAAGTTCAGCACAAGTCAGAGGCGGATCCAGTCCAAATTGTAAGGAAGGAAGGAGGGGTTAGGAGGGAATAATTTTTAGATTTTTATGATTCGGTAGATCCAGATCATTCAGGAAGGAAGGTAAACAAACACACTCGTAAAAAAATGAATTAAAACTCTTAACTATTTCATTTGACCCGCTTATACTCTAGTTCGGCTATTTACAACAGCACGTAATAATTTAATAATATTTAATAATATTTAATAATATATATATATATATATATATATATATATATATATATATATATATATATATATATATATATATATATATATATATATATATATATATATATATATATATATATATATATATATATATATATATATATATATATATATATATATATATATATATGTATATATATATATTATATAAACGACGCCAAGACAATCTTCGAAAATTTGATTTCACCAGCAACCCATTATTGCATTTATGAGTTACCACCAGCAATTTTAATTTAGTTTTGAGAACTAAATTGAGCGTTTTCAGGAATGTGACGGAGTTTGTTTTATAAAAATCATTTTTAAAACATTTTTATTAGCATTATAATAATAACAACTATTATTAACTTCTCAAAAAAAGTAATGCAATTTCACAATATTCTTTATAAAACTTTTAAAAACTTTTAAAAAGTTTTATAAAACTTTTAAAAAAAAGTTTTATAAGTTTTATAAGTTTTATAAGTTTTATAAGTTTTATAAGTTTTAAAAGTTTTATAAAACTTTTAAAAACTTTTAAAAACTTTTATAAAACTTTATAAAATCTTTATTTATAGTTTTATAAAGAATATTGTGAAATTACTTTTCTCGAACATCGTGCATGTAATTGCTTAAAAGGCCATTTTTATTGGCTAATGAAAGTTAATTGCTAAAAAGATAAAAAAATTCTGAATTTTAACTAATCTTAACCAATGAAATTTCAACAAATGAACTGATAAGCAGTTTATTATCGACAGATCGATTATAATCAGCGCCAGCCATCAATTGATTAGCGATTAATGCCTTTAATGATTAGCAGAAATAATGATTTTAGCCATTAATGATTAGCGTAAAATCGTGGAGCGTAATGACCTGCAGATTTTCGAGCTCTCCAAAAAGACAATTTAAACGAGTTTTACGACAATTAGGAATTAAATTTGTGAATAACTTCTAGCACTTATTATCAGATATGAAATTCAAAGTCACTAAGATTTAGAACAAGCGACGGGTGTTCCTGAATATTAGGGTGGATAGAGATGGGTTAAAGGGTTTTAAAAGCTATGCTACCTAACTATTTAAGCTTTTTTATGCTGAGTATTAGTCCAATGTAAATTTATAAATTGTAATAAATTTATATATATACATATAATGCTTCAAATTTTTCCCAAATCAGCTCAAATTTTTTGTTTAGTTTTTTTTACAACAAATTTTTTGTTTTGTTTTTTTATTAGATGTTTTATAAAATTCGCTTTTTTGAAAACCAACATGGTGTATTAAAAAAAAAAAAAACTACCAAGTTCTTGTGCAACTTCTAAAAATGCTTCAAATCACCTTTAATTTTTACCATATTTTTGTTTTAGATGGATAATGGTGGGTTCCAATGTGAATTTTTTGAAAATAAAATTTTTTTTGAACATTTTCATATCTATATCATTTCATAAAAATGATATCTGTTAAAATCAAAATATTTTTATTTTAAATATATATTTTTTAAAAAAAACACTTTCTTAGATTTTTTTGATATATGAAAAAAATTGACTAAAACGTAACATTTAACATAAAAATTTATTTTTTTGGAGTTTTATAAAAAGTTATTTGCTAAAGATTAAATATCGTTCCGAATTTTTAAGCTTCGTTCGATATACACAAAATAATCGAATATTAAAAAGAACGTCTGAAAAATAACTCTTTCCCTGGGAGCTTTTTTTATAAACTTATTTGTTTATAAAATTTTGATGAAAATGTAGACACCACGAAGAAATGCGTAATTAATTGCAATCGCCACGTGCATTTCGTATTTCGTATAAATTCGGAAACACACTTAATATTGTAAAGATTATCTAAACGTTAGAGATGGCGTTGCAGGTGGCGAGCGTAATCTTGATTTTGATGGTCAACTCTATCATATCGACGATTGTTTACGACGATCCTTTGTTTGAACCACGAAATCTTACTAACAGCCAAAATTGTAATTTTGAGGTGTGGAAAACAAAAGATGGAAAACGTTGGGTGATGAACAACCTTTTGTTACCAAAGGAAATTTGCTGGGAGGGCGCTAAAAAATTGTGTGCGTGGCACAAAATGAGAAATGGAGTTATTAGGAATCTTTGTGATAGGTAAAAATAACATTTCGCATTAAATATGTTTTCTAGACGCTTTTTTAAATTGTCATAACCTTATCACTTAACTTAAGCATACTAATTTAACGAAACATCTTCAAACTGAATGATTTTTTTACAAAGCTGAATAACTTTTAATAACTGAATAACTGTGCAATTTGTCCTACAATGTATTTTTTCGACTATTTTAATTTTGTTCGTTGAAAAAATGTACTACATTTTTTTTTTTTTTTTGATAATGAGCTTAAATTAATCTTTAACCTTTTAATTTCGTTTTAATTTTTTTAACCGACTTTTCATTTTTAATCAATTTAAGTTCTGAGTGTGTTCGAACATTACATCTAATTAGCATTTTTAACCAAAATAAAGAACTTTTTTAATAATTTTTTTATTATGACAGAAACGTTCGCCAGTTACTTAATCGAAAATATATACAAGTAAAATATTTGACGCTGCTTTGGTTCTTTTTTTCTTGCACTTTTGTTTAAACGATTTTTTGTATTATGCAAATAAATGTCATGTTCTGAACTGGTGCTTTGCCAATTGTGTTTAGTCAATTATGTGTTTAATTAGTTTATCAAAAGATATTTTTTATAAAAACTTTAAGTTTAAACTATTAGTTTAAAAGGCTGTAAAAGTTCATTAAAAATAACTTAGATATTTAAAAGTTTTAGGTTAAAAAAAATCATTTTTGTATTTTTTTCAACTTTCATTTTTTACAAGATAAAATTTGTTAATAATTTTGCAAATAAATTATTTTTATAAAAAAATATAATTCGGGTCCCAGCATAACTCGAATTCGCATAACTTTTTTAAATTGCTTATTCATTTGAAAGCTTATAAGTATATTCAAAATAGTATAAATGTACAGGTTGTAATATTATAAATGTATAGATTGATTTTAAGCGTTTTTTTATCGACACGTGAAGTGTTTATAGAAAAAAACTAATCTAAATGTTTTATATTTTAGATATGTTCAAGTGAAACAATGCTTCAAAACGAAGAGGGTATTATCGTTTTTAATAAACTACCCCCCGAATGTATATAATCCTGATGTCGATGGTGTAAGACCAAAGTAGTTGGCTTTACAATAACCTTCTTTAGCAGACTAGATTCTTTTGGGCTTAAATTCCTGATCTTGCATTTTATTTTATTTTTTATATATCTTATAAATATTTTTTAATTTTTGTTGTAAGTAAACAGTGCAGTAAACACTATTTCCAGTAATATATAATTCAATTGAGTTTGTTTTTAAAAGTGCACATTTCTTTTTAAACATCAAAACATTTTACAGAATATTAATGTAAATTTTGTGATGTAGTTTGCTTTTATTAAAGATTTGCGATTTCAGTATCTTATTCTTTTATATTTCCGCCTATCCCACCTATCGTATAGATTTCTGTATCGTAAAATCTGATTAGTCTAGCTCTTAAAATATTGCGTTGGTTGTGGCTCTACATAATTTTAGTTCCACCTTATTTAATCTAGCTTTACCTTGAAAATGCGTTAGTCTGCATTTCTATTCAAATTAATTAAAAAGACAAGTAATGCTATTTGCGTTAGCAAATCTGTCTTCTTAGGACGCGTTTGTCTGTGTAAGTGTTGTTAAACTTAAAGATAAGAAAAAACACGCATTGGTGTTGTTACCTTCTTCTAAAGAATTTGAATTTCCGTTAGCGATTAGCACTCCAGACGCAAATACTAAGAGTAACACCCACCTCATTCCATTGATTTTCCAAATTAAAATATCATAAAATTTAAATAAATTCAAAATCTAGTGTATGCTTTTTACAACCTCAATCAGCTCTTTGCAAAATAGCATAGCTGAGGTTGAGAGCACTCGGGCGTAAAATGAAATCATCCAGGCGTGAATACCTGATCTGTTTTGTTGAATAAACGTCAGATACGTTTCGGTAACAAATTAGCATGAATTTTAAAACTTTGTTTTAATTAATTTATGAGTCGGAATAATTACCTTTGGTACTCAGTCGTTAAAAAAGCAATTTACATTATTAAAATGTAAACATTTTAAAATGCCATAAGACACCTATATTTATTACTATTCAACTGTTACCAGGAGTTGTATCGAAAAATATTAATTAGTTTGTGACAGGCTAATGTTCAACTTTTAATTTAATTTGTGCTACCTCTTAAATTCGTATGAAACTTTTGTTTCTAACTGTTTTGTGCTGTCTTCCAATTTAAATTTCGTTATTTTTTTTCGTTATTTTGTTTTCAAACTTTATTTCTTATATTTAAAATAAATACAGATTGAAGTAAAACAATGTTTACAAATTTCGAAATTTTTTTGGCGCCTAGATAAAATTTTGATAATTCAAATTATACATTTTGATAATAGTATTGAAATTTTAGTGTGCATCTAGGCCAGGCGCCCAGAACTTTTTTTTTCTTTTCTTGAAAAAAGCAATTTTTAAACAAACAAAAAACATTTTTTTTTACTTTTTATTAGTTAAAATAAGTCGAAGTTTGAGTCATTGAATATCGATGAAATACCAGAAAGCTATTCATGTTCCTCGCTATGCTTTAAAAAATTTTGAAAATGTTGATTGAAATCTTTTACTGCAATTGCCCAAGGGTAATAATGCGTACCAGGTTTTCTTATTTTTAATTTATCTATATATTTGTTAAACACCCGCTATACAAGTAAGGTAAATTAATATTCGTTCAGGATAAACAAAAGTCTTAAAGTTTTTTCTTTAGATTTTCTTTCAAACACGATCATCTAGGAGTTTTTTTTACAAGAATGTTCTTAAGAATTATTCTTTGTTCTTTTGAGTTCCAGCACTCAACTGCACATTTAGAATTTGAATATCAGCCAAAGAATTTTTTTTGTTTGCATTATTTTCTCTAGATTTAGTTCATTTTATTTAGTCCAAGCAATTCGGCTCTCAAAAAAATAGATCAACTGAACACGCAATCCTTCACCTAGTTGATGAAATAAAAAAACTCTTTTACGGAGAAGTTACATTAGGTGTATTCATAGATCTCTCTAAGGCTTTTGATACAGTCGACCACAAAATATTATTATCAAAGCTTAACATGTATGGCATACTTAGATAAACGTGTGCAATCTATACACTATGGAGATAATAAACTCTCTAATACTTCTATATTAAAGTGTGGTGTTCCTCAGGGTTCAATACTTGGGCCTTTGCTTTTTTTAATCTATGTTAACAATCTCTAATGGGCATCAAAAAGAATTTCAACTATAATGCTTGCTGATGATAGCAACTTTTTTATCTCCGGAAAAATTATAAACGAACTGTGCGCAGAAATGAATCAAGAATTATAAAAAATTTCTGGATGGTTTAGGGCAAATAAACTTTCTATTAACTCAATAAAACGAAGTTTTCTTTATATCATCCTTCTTATAAAAAAAAAAAAAGTCGAATCTTCTTTTCCAAAATTGTTTATTGAAAATAGATAAATAAGTAGGGATAATGTTACTAAATTTTTAGATGTTTTTATTGACGAAAATCTAAATTGGAATAAACATATCACCTATTTAGGTAGTAAAATATCTAAAAGTATCGGAATAATATACCGATCACGCCATTTATTAAAAAAGCCGCTATTCAAACAAATCTACTATAGCTTTGTTCAAAGTTATTTAAATTACGGTAATACAGCATGGGGTAGTACCTATAAAAGCAAACTAGAACCTCTCTATCGTAAACAGAAGCATGCAATACAAGTAACTAATTTTGAAAATAAAAAAGAACACACAAAGCCTCTTTTTGAACAGATGTCTTTACTAACATTGTTTCAACTAAATATATATTATATTTTAAGTCTTATGTATAATAGTAAAATGCAAAAAACTCCTTCAATTTTCTATAGTCTTTATAAACAAAAGCCAGAGTATAAATACCTGTTGCGCACAAATAGTACCCTTTTAGAGCCTTCATGCAAAACTAAGCTTGAGCAATTTAAAATTTCTTATCGTGCACCTCGTATCTGGAATAAGTTTTTATTACTTAATCAAAATATTATTAACTTTGAAAACTTAAATGGCTTTAAAAAACTATTTTTAAAGTATAAAAATAGAGGATTTTAAAGTATAAAAATTTACTTACTGATTTTTTCTAAATTTGTTCACTGCTAGCATCTTATATAAACTCTTATTTTTTAATATACTTTAATATATATTTCAAACATTGCGTTAGCAATAAACGTGGTAATATTAAGAAAAAGTAATGATATATGTTTGTATAATTGTTATTTTACATTTTAATACAATTTAACGTAAAAATTTTGTAAATATTTTTATTTTACTATAGGTATATATATATATATATATATATATATATATATATATATATATATATATATATATATATACACTATGGAACAAATATAAATAAAAAATAAAAAAAATAAACAATAAAATGACTATTGCACAAACCCTTGACACTATCTAAAAAAAGTTTAGGAGCTGCTTTGTTTTCTGCTTCAACTTAAACATTATCAAATGTCATTTTATTGTTCATTAAGCGAATAAAAAAGTTTAGCTTGTTTTTTTGTTTAATTATTGATATATCCTCAGCAAAAAATAAGAGATGAATATAATTTTGGCTATACTTTGAAGCGTTGAGGACTTCAGTGCGTTTCTTCCAACTATATCAAGCTTTTGCATTAATATTTTTTATGTTCACAAAACTAAAGACCATAAGTTAGTGTTGAAACAGCTTAAGTTTTATATAACTGGATAATGGAGTTTGGGTGAGCAAAACGGATTCCTGATTGAGTTAAAGTTTTGATTACTGCCCGGAAATTGGATATTCGGCGATTAATATTTAAAAAGATTAAGTGAGGCAAAAGGTGAACTTTTTGTATCCCATGTAAAGCCTAGATGACTAAGTTTATTATGAAGTTTTATTTGTTGGTAGTTGAGTATTATTGTGCAGTTTTTAATTTGCTTTTTTCCGGTGAGCAAGAACTTGATTTTGTCAGCATTCAATTTTATGCAGTTTTCTTTTGTGTATGTATTACAGGTATTAATAAACTTTTGAAGGCCAGAGAGAGGGTAGAGCTAAGAAGTATCATGTTATTAGCATATCCCACAACACTCGTATAATTTTCATTTTTTGATGTACAAACGATGCTACCTACAATTCTATCTGTTTTAGTAAATGTGTAAACTTTTGCAAATAATTATTTTACCTCCTTTAGTAAATGTACCCTAACCTATTCTAATCTAGAATTACAGGTTGGGATGGGGTTATTTTATTTATTTATATTTGTAAATAAATAAACTCATTCTAAAACATTTTATTTACTTTCATGTTGCCAAATGAATTAACTTTACGTTGTCGGCCTTTCGGAGTGGAAAATCTACAGTATTTTAGCAAACAAGTTATTCTTTGTTTAAGACTTTGTAGAATGTTAGAGACTGGGTAGAATGTTAGAGATTGGGTAGAACTTTAGAGACGGAGGTAGAATGGACCATGATTACTTTATTTAAACTAGTTTAAAAGAAGTTTAAATAAAAATAATAAAAACCGTTTCTAAAATGATACATTTTTTCAGGAAAATAACGATGCCACTGAATTTAATCCTTTGGTTCAGCATAGCTTTAATTTGATGTTTTATTTTGTGTTTAGTACTTTATCTCACTATATCTATTATCGTCTTCAATTAAGAAACGGATCTAAGACTAATATCCGTAGATTGTTTTTAACAATCAAAAACTTATTACAAAAAAGATTCTTTTATTTTTTTGTAGCTTTCCTATAATTATAGCGGCAAAATTTTATAGCGTCACAGTGACAATAGCGGCAACTTGTTTGATATTGTTACTAAGACTGTTGTAACGGATAAGTTAGAAATGGTCTGGCAAAAGCACTCATTTTATCGAACACCGTATAATAGCTTTACTTTACACTAAAACAAAACACTTCGTCTAAACTGTTTTGATATTTTTTCAAAATACCTTTTTTATGACGTTTTATAATTTTTCGTATATATATATATATATATATATATATATATATATATATATATATATATATATATATATATATATATATATATATATATATATATATATACACATATATATATATATATATATATATACACTGACGAGCAAAAAAAAGTGAACAGCGACTGCTTACGCATAAAATGAAAGAGCTCTGGACAGAAACTCATACAAGCTTTTTTATTTTTGTTCGTACTATCAAAGAATTTACGTTTATCTTTCAAAGAAAACATGAATAAACTTCTAAACATTAGATATGAATACAGTGAACGTTGTCAGCAAAATCTGTAGTTGATATTAGAGCGTGGGTGAAATAGGACGTATTATCGCTATATTATTATTATTATAAAAAATAAAAGGAAAAAAATGTCTCCAAATAAAAGGTAATTTTTTTTTTTTTTTATTTTGGTTATTATTTATGCCTCTAACTTATTTAAAATGAAAAATCCCCTTTAATTTTGATGTTATTGGATTCTTATGAAAAAAAAATATTATTATAAAATTTAGAATACATAGTTTATCATTAAATAAATATTTTCTTCATATATTACTCTAAAAATATTATCATTTTTCTTTCATATCGATAATCGATACGCCAAATTATTCAAATTATGAAAGCTCAAGGTGTAAACATTAGTGTTGGTGGAGTTCACCAGATACTTTCACGTCAGAAAAACAATAAAACAACAGCTAGAAAAAAAGGTTCTGGCAGACCAAGAAAAATGACGGAAAGAGATTGTCACAAGTTAAAATTGAATGTTTTAAAAAATCGAAAAACCACCATGACGCATATCGCAGAAACTTTTACGTGTTCTGATGATAAAAAGGTTAGCCGATGGACAATTTCGAGGCGTCTTAAAGATCAGAGGCTGAAAATACACCCATGTAAAAAAGTACCTCTTCTTACAGCACGCCATAAAAAGGCAAGGTTAGCTTGGATAAAATATAATAAAAACACAGACTGGACAAAAATATTATGGTCAGATGAATCACGATTTTGTTTGCATTCAGATCGTCCACAGATATGCATTAGACGTAAGAACGAACAATTAAATCCAGATTGTATTCACCAAACGGTAAAGGGTAATCTTGGAATTATGGTTTGGGGATGTTTTTCTGCCAAAGGTGTGGGCAGATTGCATAGAGTCGAAGATGGATTACGAATAAATTCCAAAGAATACATTAGTATTCTACAAAAATCTTTGCTGCCCACACTGGAAGAATTAGAAGAGGATGAAATTAAATTTCAACATGACAATGCTCCTTGCCATACGTCTAAACAAGTTAAAAAATGGCTCAAGGATAACAATATCTTCCTTTTTGAAAATTGGCCTGCCCAAATTCCAGACCTTTATCCCATTGAAAATTTGTGGGACTATATGGATAAAGAGGTCCATAAAAATAATATTTCATCTTTGGATGATCTTTGGGCAGCCATAAAACAAGTTTGGGTTACGATACCTGACCGTTTGATAGCAAATTTAATTGAGTCGATGCCGCGTCGATTAAATGAAGTGATCAAAAATGGTGGTGGCCACACAAAATATTAATTTTTTTTTCAAAACGAGTCGTATATATGTGTATGTATATGTATTTAACATAAGCGATATGTTATATTTTATGTATTATATTTTTAATTGATTAATAATACATAATTTACTAAAAAATTGTACTGTTCACTTTTTTTTGCTCGCCAATGTATATATATATGTATATATGTATATATATATATATATATATATATATATATATATATATATATATATATATATATATATATACATACATACATCCACACGTCCGTAAGACGTCCAACGAACGTCCCCTGGACGACGCATGCCCACTGGGAAATGTTCGGATAGTTATCTTTTGGTGATAATTTAACACTACTTAGAGAGACGTTAGACAATCGCAAATAAAACTAATTAATGTTGTTTCCCTTTTAATATCGCGATTAAACTTTATTTTCTTTCATAAAAAGTTTGTATGCAAGTAGGCGGAGGATGGGTCATCCAAAAATGTACGATGAGTACAAAGGAGGAGGCGTTTTAAAAGCAGCGAGTATATACGCGGTTTGACTCTCTCTTTCGATTTCTATCTATCCATATATTTATTTATTTTTTATTTAAAAAAAAAAATTTTACGAATTTAAAAAGTTAATAATATGTTATGTAAGATAGATTTAACAAATTAATTTAATGTTTTGAAAAATTTATTCTTCGCGGAGAAGTTGATTTTGTAATAAATAATGCGTACGTGCGCAAAGAAGGGCACCCAACACATCTATATATTCCGAGTACCTCGGAAAACCGCCGGAATAATCTAAGCCGTGTACCTGCCCAGATTGCGGCAACACAGAAAAACCGCCGGAATTGAGAAATAACGAGTACCAGGCAACTTAAATTATTAATAAGAATTAGTTTAATGTAACGTTTTAATTGCTAAGATAAAAACCAAATTTCGTATTTATAAAAAAAGAGACAGACGTTAAATTTGGTTTTGCACTAATCTGCTTGTTAAATATTTTGGGTATCATCAAATAATGAGCCCCAATAATTATTTTCACTTCGTTACCGTAACATCTATGTATCTATATTTGTGAATTATTATTATTTTTATAAAAAGTTCAATATTTTTAATGAAATATCTTTGATTGCTATAACTACAACCTGCATTGTTACATAAAAAAATTGAATTTATATTACAATGTCTACTTCATTACTGACATTTGTTAATAATTTAATATTCAATATCAAAATAATCGAAACTAAATTTAGATTCAAACAGATTCAAGGGAAATTTCGGAATTCATGAAAAGTCAGTACATTGACTTTATTAAAAAAAAAAGCATTCTTTAAAAAGCAAATCAGTTAAGTACACAGAAATTATTTTAAAATTTAAACTGTACAAATGTCCGCTCCGTAACTGAAATGCCAATCATTAAATATTATTAATGTGATGACTTTCGTGATTACTTACAACATTATTTGCTTCAATCAACAAGACACTCAAATTTTTATTCAAATGACAAGATCGATGATGCAGTGGCTTAAATGTTGAAATTGGTAATAATTTACATCCTTTGTATTGACAGTAGTGACGAATCCAGGAATTTAAATTATATATTATTTCTTATAAGTATTTTATTATTTTGGTAGTTTATTTGTTCCTTATATAAATTAATTTGTATGAGGAACAAATAAACTACCAAAAAAATAAAATATACAAATACTTTTTTAGCGTGCTAGTGCTTTTGGGAAACATATATCGATGTTAATTGTAGAATGTGCAAACTGTAGCTCTCTTTCAGAAGCAGCTTAAATCTCAATACAAAACACTAAATTCTCTATTTGTAAGCGGTTGATTAAATTTCATAGCGCCTGTAATAGCTTTTAATGTTTTGGAACATCTTCAGTAAAAAGAAATAATTTTGGTTCCTTCGATTAAGTAAAAATTTATCAATGAATGTTTAGTGTTAAGAAAACTCTGTAACTTTTCTTCACATGGAATTTCATAATTCATATTACTAATTGATCTGCTTGAGGTTTCACAGGTCCTCCTGTTGAATCTGGTGCTCCCTTGCATGTCTTTTTTCAAAAAAGTTTCAACTAGTTTAATGAAATTTTAATTCTTATTATTTTAATTATAAATAATTAGCAGCCGTGGTGCAGTGGTAAGAGTTCTGGCTTAGAACCCAGATGTCCCAGGTTCGACGCTAGCTCTAGCCCAACAAGTGACATTGGTACGGAAGGAGGCATGAACTTCTTGTTAAATGCTCTCCCACGGTGCTCTGTGATAAGACCGTAAGGACTTCTGGAAGCACCTTAAATAACTACAAAAAAAAAAAAAAAAAAAAAAATTCATTGTTGAGAAAAAGTTCTGCTTTTTTATTTATTGTGCGGTTGGTCTATCAGAAAAAAATGAAGATCTGTAATTATTGGGTTCCTTAACTTAAGTTTCATTAGCACGTGTTCTAGACCCATATAGAAAGAGGATCGTTTCTCAAAGAGTCGGATGTAGTTGTAAATGACTGATGCTCATCCATTTTATAAATTACTGTTGTATATAATGAAAAAATCAAAAAGCGTCATCTAGTAGACTTCAAATAAGTATATCATGATTAGAAAAAAGTAATTTGACACTACTTTTTATATAAAAAATGCTTGTAGCACGATATAACTTTAAATGTATATAAATACCAGAGAACTAGACTTTTTTTTAAATAACTTTAATTAGTAATTAATTAAAAACTACAAACCAGAGGCTGTTTTAGAGTTTAATAACGGAGTGAACAAAAAACTTCGGAAAATCAAGTTTTTGACGACAACTACAACAGGATAAAGTGTAAACTTATATATATATACTAAAATACCGATATTGACAAGCCTAAAGCACCAAATGATATCCCCTGTTAACCTCAATACAAACAATTATGGTATATAACCTTAGAACCCTAGATGCCAGACGTCTATAGAGTGAACACAATTGTGTGTACAAAACACAAGCGTATTTGTACAACACACAAGCGTAAATTTTGTACACAAAATTTTAAATTTTAGTTGTGAATATCAGATAAAATGCTAGTTTATATTAACTATAAATATTACTACCGCGTTGCACAGTTTTTTATGTTAGTTGTACTATGATTGCGTTTTAAGAGCTTTAGGATAAAATTTCAGTAACGGAGTTGACCGAATAAAAATATTGACTCATATGCCACCTCCTATGACGTCAAATAATTTTAACTATTTAACTAAAAAATTGGGTCTATAATGTGAAACTGTTGCTCTTCAAATTACTACCACAGCTGCGTTCCAGACTGGAAAGGCTGGTATTGTTATTAATATTAACATGTAAATTGCCTGGTATCTGTTGATGATACTTAGCAAAGGTAGGCATTATTTGTACTTGCGTACAACTAATTTTTTCTTATTTGTATTTTGACATAAGTTATGATTATTTATTTTGACTATTTTACTTAAAATTACTTTATATTTTAACTTAATATATATTTTTAATGTATTATTTTAATTTATAAACCATTTTTAAAGTTATTGAAATAACTTTTATTAATTTATTGAAATCACCCCACTGCTACTACGTTTACACCAGTCGGTTTATGTACGCATTAATGCACTTATTCTATGAAATAGTATTACATTAAAGTAAAAAAAAAGAGTTTTCTACTAAGGGTTTGAACCTTGTAAACCACGCCTAATTGATTAGAGCTATATAACATCATCACATCATCAGAGCTATATAACAAATCACTTGTGTAAAAAATTTAAAATAAATAGGAAGATGTTTTCCAAAATGCAAGAAAAACAAAAAACAATACTTTTGTAGAAACAAAAAAAACTTTAAGGATCATGACAAACTAGATATCACGAATAAAAAACTTATGTCTCTTGTAGCCGATTGCAGCGATATTCTTACATCTATTCAAACTAACGAAGAGATTATTTCTGCCAAATTTGAATTAGTTAAGAAAAAAACATAAGAAATGAGATAAGCAACAAAATGAAAGACAATAGTGAAATGCTGGAAATAAAAAGTAAGCTAAGGGAAATTGAATACGGATCAAAAAGGAATAACTTGAGAATTGATGGCCTAAAAAAGAGCGAAAATGAAAGTTGGAGTGTCAATGAATGAAAGGTGCAGAAACTTTTTGAGAAAAGTTTAAAAACTATAAAAATTGAAAGAGCACACGACTGAATTTAAAGACACAAAAAATATCCGAAACATTGTTGTAAAACTATTAAACTATAAGGTTAAAGTTTAAATCTTAAAACATGCAAAAAGTCTAAAAGATAAAAATATCTACATAAATAAAGATTATTGCGCTGAAATTACGCATATAAGAAAAGGACAGATAAAAAAGGAACGAGAACGAGGTAAATTTGCTGTAATATTGTGCGATAAGCTTATCATTTGTGACTAGACTGAAAAGTAATTATTTTTTGTTTTTATTTTATTTCTTTTGTTTGAATTCTCATTTTGAAATAGAAACTAATTTATTAGCTAAATTTAATAGTAAAAATATAACTTACAAAGATAATGTCTTGTCCTTTATTAACCTTTCTTGATTAAAAAAATGTAAATTTAGAAAATCACCCTGATTTAGATATTAACATGGATGGGGAAGGAATGGAAAATTTAAGCTCTTATTATTAAGATTCAAATCTTTTAACCATTAATGCTAACATAGATAGTGATGCAGTATCCATCTTACACTTAAATATTACGAACTTGTAAAAATTAATTAGCGTATATTTAATAATTCTTAAGTAAACTTTAACAATCTCTTATCCACAGCAAATTGGGGACCTATGATATACTTCAAAGCTACTTCTAAGTTATCAAAGTGTACTTTATAAGAATTTTTTAAGTTTTTAACTTTTTCACAATATTCATGTTTTTAGCTTTCGATTTTGTTTTTTCTTAGTTTTGTTATTTTTTTTTAAACAAAATTTTTGGGTTTTTTGTTGCTTGAATTTAGCATTTGTAGATAAGTTTATGATTTCTCATATTATAAATGAAAAATTTTCAATTTTTATTTTAATCTTAACTCCAAAACAATAACAGATTTTTATTTAGGGTTTTCGAATTAATATTTTTTACTCAATTATTAACTAAATTATATAATTCGAATTTGAGTAAAGTTATTTTTTTAATGTTATTTTTAATTTTTTGTAAGATCTAGTACGTTTCTTCACCTACCGTGATAAAGTACCACCTACCGTAATCGATTCTCTACCTACCGTTTATGAAAAAAATCGTATATATTAATTTTAGTTTTATATATTTAAATCGGGAAACAAATATATAGATTTAAAATGATTACAAAACAAAGAAGACATTGGTTCTAAAACTATCCACCAAAGCTTTTTTCTGAATTTAAAATTTTTTTCTTTTTAAATTCTTTTTTTAAATGTTTTTTTTGTCTTTTATTTTGTTTTGTAACAGCTTGTTCTTTTTTAGATTTTTCTTGTTTTTCTTTTTCTTTCACTACTTTTTTTTCGGCAGCTTTATTTTAACGTTCAATTTTTTTGATATCTTCTTCTTTCTCTGCATTTTCTTTAGTTATTTGAATCTCTACCCATTTGGATGAAGTTACAACGCTCGGTAATCGTTCGACTTGCGTCAGCCTTTTTTTTGTGATTGGTTGATTTGGCCATAAAAGAAAGTCGTGTAATGAAATTACATCTTTTATTATTTGTTTATTTGAACCTGGTGGATCTGTTGCTGATTTACTGTCACTGGATTCATTAATTATTATAATTTTTCCGAATTCGCTAACATTACTAGATACGTTTTCATTTTGCGTACTGCTAATATCTAAATACGATTCTTTATCGATTTCATTGTTCGATAAATTATTGTTGGCTTCTATTAAATTTATGGTTTGTTTGGCTTCTATTAAATTTATGGTTTGTTAAATTTATTTAAATTTTGGAAAAAATTTAAATAAATTTAAATTTTTTCCAAAAATTAAATAATTCTCTGAAGTCAGTTTTTCCTTTCCATTCTTTATTTCCAGTTTTTTCAAACTGGAACAATACTTCAGGTGCAACGTTGTTTTCAAATACGTTTCCCACATTATTATAGCTTGAAAGATTCGTTTCATTATTATCAATTGTTGAATTCAATTTAACACATTGTATTACTTTTTTATAATCAACATTGTTTGCATTAAATGGAAATATTCCTGTCGACCTAAATCCGTTAATAATATTTTTCTTCATATTTGGATCCATAACAAAATTATTCAACAACATTGGTACATTTTCTCTGCGAATTTCATTAAAATCGTTATCCAATTTAATTTGCCGACAAATGTTCTGCCTTTTTTTTTTCATTGGCCAAAAAACTGACACATCTAATGGTTGTAAGATGTGTGTAGCATTAGGAAACAACGAAATCAAATGAATTCTTTCCGAGGAGCAATACATGATGAGCTCTTTAGACAGATGCGAGCGATGTCCATCCATGAACATATGTATTGGTAATTGTGTATTAATAGATTTCAAATATGGCGCTAACACATTTGTGAAGTACTCATAAAAGTATTCGGCGGTCATCCAGCAGCTGTCACTTTAACCGAGACCCCAACCTGGTGGTGCAGCAACAGCAACAGTTTTTGGCATTCGAGCATACTTGTACAATGTTAATGATGGTGCAAATTCACCATTTGTATTTACGCAAAATAGAGTTGTAAGGTTTTCCTTATCGCTAATGTTGCATTCTTCATAAACATCTCTTCCTCTAATGCCAATTACTTTTCCGGTTTTTGGTGCTAACTCAAAACCAGTTTCGTCTAAATTAAAAACACGAGATGGATCATTAAGGTATTGCGCATCATCGCCTAACAATTCATACACCTCATTAAACCATTTTCTTATCGATGCTTCAGTTATAAGACCTCTTGCTCTACTAATATGCTCTGCTCGTTTTTGCGATAATTCCTTACGACGGCGCATAAATTTATAAAATCTTTAAATGGTGTTTTTATACCTCGCCCTTTAACTATATTTTGTATGGCCTTAATTAATAACTTTTTTGTTATCGCAAAACTTTTTTGTTAGCGCACTGCATTAACCAAGCTACCAATTCATTCTCTATTTCTTCTCCAAGATATGATTTAAAGCCAGAGTTTTGCCGTTTGGGTTGGCTTTTACCAGATAATTTGTCGCGTAAGGTACTTTCAGGAACATTAAACTTTTTGCTGACACATAAAATTTTTTCACCTTTATTTAAAGCTCTAAGTGCTGCATGCAGTTGTTCTTCCGAATAAAATAGCTTTTTTGAATATTTTTTTTCTTTTTTAACCTTGGATCTTTCTTATCGAATTCATTTCACATAATAAATAAAGTATAAAAAACATCAAATAAATACTCCCCAGGGTTAAATTCATTTCACATAATAAATAAATTCATTTCACATAATAAATAAAGTATTCCTATATTCATATCAAATAAATACTCCCTAGGGTTAAATTACCTTTAATTGGTAATTTAGTTTAACTTAAGTGGTTTTTTATAGAGAAAACTTCACAAAATAAAACACGTCCGATAAAATATTTTTATAAACGGTAAGTGCCAACTATTGTAATATTCGTAATCACCTACCGTGTAAAGGATTAAACAATGTTATACAATAAATAATAATATTTTTTGATAAAATTTAAAATAATCAATGTTTTTACAACTATTTTAAACTTTAATCGAAAAAAATATAAAAATTTTAATCCATAAAAAAAACTAGACAAACTTTTTTTTACTGTTAAAGATTTTCTTAAGAAAGCAATAACAAATCATTTGCAAGTAAAAGAACATCTCAAATCTTTAAAAATATATCTTTTTAAAAATATATTATTATTGAAATAAGTTAGTTTTGTATAAAACAATAATAAAAAAAAATTAAAAAAAAAAAACATTAAAAATCTACAGATTTTTTCATAAACCACGGTAGGTGCTTCTTCACGGTAGGGGGTGCCATGACCTTAATTAAAGTTTTGAAACATTTTTCGCGTGCAAATGATGGTTTTATTATATACACATTGTTTGTACGCGCTTACAATGACTTTCCCTAGCATAAACTTGGACATCAATCACTAAATGGGATTGAAACAATAACTTCAAAATAAATTTAAAAGTGCTTAGATGTCATTGTTCTTTCAAAAAAATGCAGTTTGTTTTTACTTAAAATTAAAGCCCTTAAGCCTTGAAATCTTCATTGAAATTTTATTCACAAATGTGATAATAATCATAAAAAAATATCTAAAGTAATCGAATTCTGTGGGGCATTGATATTATTTTCTTGGTTATTGTTAAGAAATAACTTAAGGTACACTTCATGTATTGAGAACTCGTTTTCTGCTGTTGTTTCCTCAAAACGATATGGCAATTTTTATTTTTTTAAATTATTCTAAATTTCCTGTTCATATTATAAAATATATAATTACAAAGGAGTTCAAAAAAGATACGGATGACTAAAGTCACCGTAATCTTTTCGTAAAGCCCCTATGTGAGCTTTATGAGTTAAAAATAAAAAAAGATTCTAAAAGTACTACGTACAATTCCAGCACAATAAATCAAAGTTTTCATAAAATTTCTATTAAATCAAGAAAGTAAATAACATCAATATAATTGTAGCGATTGTCATTCAAATATACTGACAAATTCTTTTAAATATAAAAAATAAAAGACAATCAAACAAATAAAAACTAAGAATATGGGCCGGGTGAATAAAAAAAAGTATTTGCTATTACTCAGTAATTGGTCAGTTCTACGTGAATAAAAACTTCAGCAATTTTTTTTAAACTTTTATTCACGTAAGGCTGAATTAATCATCATTTTCTGGAGTAAATTGCTTAGCTTTACGTGAATAAAGAAGTTGGCTAAAGTTTTTATTCGCGTAAAGCTGAACATTAATTCCAAAAACGCTGAGTAAATGCAATTTTCTATTCATCCGCCATTATCTTGATGTTCATTTTACGAAAAAAAAAATTTATCTAGTTTAAAAATTTTATTTTTATCAGAAACTTCATGAAGTTTAACTATTTTACCGTACTCTTTGTTTTTAAAAAATGTTTTATAGTTTTGGATGCTATTCCATATTCAGAATGCTATTCCATATTGCATGCTATTCCATATTCAGAATACTTGCAACTATTTTTTTGCAATTTATAAGTATTCAATTGGGTTATGCGATATAAATATTGAGAAGTTTGAATGTGTTAGTCACGTTCAAAAGCGAATGGAAACTTTTCAAAATCTTAGATATTAAAGGCTAATTGATATTAAATTTGGTCAGACAAAGCAATTAATTTTTTACAAAACTATTATGGTATGGTCATACGACAAAATGTTGATAATCTTTACAAAATGAAGAAATTCGTACAAGTTATACTTTTCTATAACTCTAACATTAAAAATGATATCATTTGCCATCGATTTTTTCCACGGTCAAAGACGAGCTGGTGCTTTTGGCAGTCTAAAACTAACTAATTTATTTAAACAAAAAAAAATTGAGCCTTCTATTAGCCATTTGTCGTACAAAATAGCGTCACACGAAAAGTTAAACCCCGGACTATTGTACGATATGGGTTCATATCCTGGCACCGCCAACTCAGCACTTAAGTACTACTTCTGTACGCAAAAATGTTGGTCAAAAACGGACGCTAATTTGGATTAGTCTTATTGACTATTTGTGACTGTTCCTAAGCTAAGCCAACAATATCTTCGGAAATAACATTGTATAGAAAAATATAGCATGCATATTCAAATAAATTTAAAAAAATTCACGAAACTTTAATATAAATTTTCAGAGATCTATCTAATAAAGATTTACTAAAAAAGGTACTTTCACGGTCAAGCACAAGAGAATAATGAAAGATCGAATGGTGTTAATTGGAAAAGATGTCGTATGAGTATCAAATGTTGGTATATATCATGGGTACGATCATATATATGCATATATGGGTATATGTAATCATGGTTATGATCATATAACCGATATTTGGGTATATATGATCATATACCAACATATATATTGGTATATATGATTATATATACCCTTATATTGGTATACATGATCTTTAAAACTGTTGAGTTTTACTATTATTTCATTCACTGATGGTTTTCGAGTAATGTTTTAAAATGTTTTAAAAGATTTATTTCAACTATTCTCAATTAGATTTTTATTCATCGACAAGTTTAAGTTCAAAAAATGGGGGTTCAAACTTTATAAAGTCATATTTATTGAACGCTGAAATATATACTATGAAATATATACTATATAATATATACTATAGGGGTTCAAACTTTATAAAGTTATGGGGGTTCAAACTTTATAATTATGGGGGTTCAAACTTTATAAAGTCATTATGTCAAACTTTATCAAGTATTATGGGGGTTCAAATTTTATAAAGTCATATTTATTGAACGCTGAAATATATACTATGAAATATATACTATTTAATATATACTATGGGGGTTCAAACTTTATCAAGTCATATTTATTGAACGCTGAAATATACTATGAAACTTAAAATGCATCGATAAATATAAGTCTGATTCAGAGTAGTACAAAAAATGTTTTATAAAGTTGTTGCTCTCACGTTTGGGGCAGGGGCGGAAATTTCAGGGTTTTTTCGTTCTCAAATTCCTAACATATCAAATGCTTCATGTCTGGAAGTTAGCCATCTTAAAGACTTTAGAAATATACTAGTAAAATGGATAAAACAACCAGGGTACTTAAGATAACATATAAGTAGTTGAAATGCTAAGGGCATTAAAAAAGGTTTTTTACTTTTATAGAAATTTTTTTTTAAACAACATACTAAAGATGAAGAAATGATGCAAATCTTTACAATTTTTTTCAATACTCGTTTAAAGTACAACATATGTAGACTGATTAGAAAAACCAAAATTCATTAGTGAAGAAATTCAATTAAAGTGGGATTGACCATTTCAACTAAAATGGCCAAAGAAATTGTGATTGGAAGTTTTTTGCTCAAACTAAAAGGTTTAATGCTGTAACTTAAGTTATAAAAACTTACGATTAAAAATCGTCACGATCGTTTCACAATCGCAAATTAAATTAACTATTTTATGATTGGTTCAAGATATATGTGATTTGTCATATAACAGAAGACTATCTAAACTATACATTTCATTCGTTAACTCAATACCCCCCAAAAATGACTATAGGCGGTTGCGAAATGATCGTGACGATATGGCTAACAATCACACTTTTTCCCGAACAGTTGCATAGTAAAACAATGTTTTACTTAAGTAATATAGTTTTAATTTGATCAAATGTTTTTTATTTTCAGATCGTCTCGAAATACTATCAAAAAAGAAGTTAACCGGACTAAACCGATCATTATTAGAAATGATTAATATCGGAATATCTTTAATGACAAGTTTAATTTTGTTATTAAAATTGTTCAAATAAAATTAATTCTAGATTTAAGTAATCTTGTTCTAGAAACTGTTTTAATTATGCTAAATCTAGAACAAATCATACTAAATCACATATAAATTTTGTTTATAATTTGAAAAAATAAATAATTTAAATGCGTCATTTTTTTAAAAAGTAGTAAGCACATTCAAAACGTTTGTTTTTGAGTTTAGTTTTATATGCTACGTATTTCCACTCTAAATTACGCAACTACACTCTAAATAACACATTTTTGATATTTTTTGGTAAAGCAGTCGTTAGCCAAATAAAGTGCAATCACAAGTTACAACACCATTAAAATTTTGCACATAAAATTTTAGGTTTAATGTAATTTTAAATTTAAAAGTAAAAAAAAAAATATTTTTTTACTTGATTATCTTCCCAAAAAGTTATTAAGCAGTTACATATACATTAATATAACAAGTTTTAACTTGGTTTTCAAGGATGACATTATCAAAAATTTACAAAATGATAACTTAAATTCGTCATAAATTAACAACAGCTTTAAAAAATATCCCGATAGTATTCCATCTGAATAATCAGCAAAAAATATTGTTATCTCACCTATTTATATATACCTCAAATAAAATTAATAAAAATTTTATTTTAAAAACCATGTCAAAATTAGACATCTAACACGATAATCTCGCCTCTGACAAGAAGAAAATATTTAAATATGTAAAGAAATGTAACTTTACATATTTATGTTACATTTTAGTGTTCAAAAACTTATAAACCAATAACTTTTTAGCTTTTACTTCTAAAAAACCTTTTGGGTGGACTTTTCTGTTGGATAAGACGTTTATGCGAGATAAAAGTGAAAAAAGGTAAATTAAGTTATATAAAATAACAAGAGGTTGAATAGAATCCACTAAAAAAAAAAAACCTTTTAGATTGACTACCTATTTAATTAGTGGGCTTTTATCGTTATAAAATATAAATGTTTAAATAATTTAAAAAAGAAAAGAAATAAAAGTGACAATAGTGTAAATAATCTAATCAACTAGTTTCTACTTGGATTAACTCGGATGTTAATTGGGATGTGTAGATGAAGACTCAAAAAACTTTTCAAAGATGCTTATTTGAGTTATTGATTTCGAAAGGCCTATTTTTAATTATTGATTTCAAAAGACCTTATTTTAGTTAGTAATTTCAATTAAACAGATTTATCCTGTGCTTGTAAATGCTAACTTCCAAGATTGCGTATCATGACCTTTGCATTCTGTTTGCATAAGCTCTTTTCCAACATTGTAGTTATCGAGGCAAAGATTAGAGCCAAGATTGACAAGAGCTGCTGCTTTTTCATCATATTTCCATTTCTATAAATAAAGTGAACTTAATATATAATATCCATTTATTTAACCAAAAAATTGAAAATTACAAATTTTTATAATTTTACAAAATTAGGTTATATATAATTATTCTAAGACCGTTGTAAAATATTTCACAATAATATATCGATGGCTTCACCTAATTCCAACAGTTAAAAGACCGTAAGAATGAAGTAATAACTAATGAATATAATAACTATTAAATGATCGAAACAATTTTACTTGAAAGTTATCTGTAGCAACACAAGGAACCATTCGAACAATTTCTTCACTTTTCTTACTGATTCCAGAGAGACAAAGCGATTCATGTTTTATCTGATTTGATTTTGTCCAAGACCAATCCTAAAAAATAAACACAGATAATTTAAAAATAATATCAATACTACTAACAAAAAGTAATAAATATTAGATAGTTAATACGTAATCATTGTAAGCTATTACTTTTAATAATAGTAAAAATACTTTTGCTCTTATTAACAAACAAAAAACACTTGTCATGTCCTAGTTGTTACCCTGGTTGTTATTCTACCTGTTTATCTCCATCTTTTCCACCACTTCCACGACAAGGAAGGACGCTTAAAACAACATTGGACTTTTCACCCACTACATTAAGGCAGTCTTCTCTACCTTTATATTTTATTTGTCCATAGGATGTCACGTCATCATCCGGTATTCTAAAAGTCAATTTAAAAAATTTACCTGATTACCCCCCTGGCCGTGACAGGGAAAAAGGCCTATCCCTTCACCTTTGATATGACCCATTGTGTCTAAGCAATCTTCAGAAACTTTATATTTTATTTGACCATATTTAATTACATCATCATCAGGCACTCTAAAATACAATATCACAATCATAAGTTGGATTAAAACTGCTAGACTGTGTTGTAAGTTAGTCACTGTAAACAATAAATTTTTTGAGTGATTGATTTACAATATTTACATTATTCAATGACTTGATTTTGATTGTAAATATTGAAAGATTGTTAAATGATTGTTAAAAGAAACAACTTTGTAAAACATTATGAGAAAAATCTGCACTGAAATTTATAAAAAACTATAATTCGCTTAACAAAAAAAAAATTGTGAAATTCATGATAAAATGCTTTTCAAATACATTTTATCATACATTAAAATACAAAATACATGGTTTTTCAAATATATTTTATTTTTCTTACTTGAGCTCAGGATAAATATTTTCTAGATACCACTTGAAAGACTTGCAACTCAAATCTTTTCGCAACTGTAGACGGTCGCGAATACTGAAGAAGAGATTTTGATAATAAGTTATAAAAATACACATTAAATAAAACTATTGACTTCTTAACTTACTCTCCAAACAGTGAGTATCTAGCAGAAGGAACTGCAGCAAAGTAGTATTTCTTGTAGTCATCCATCCATACCTCTGCTGCTCGTCGTGTATTTCTACAAAAAAAATTTTATGAAGACTAAACTCAAACAATTTTTAGAACAATTTATTTTTATAAATATTAACAAAAATAAACTAACTTTTGGAAAACATTCATGCTTCCTCCTGGGAACTTATAAGGGTGTCTATCTCGAAATACATGCCCAACACGCGAACACGGTATTATATACATTTCTCCACCGCATTGCCAAGTACGGAAAGAAATTTCTAACATTTAATATAAAAATCTAAATATTATATTGTATATAAACAAATATAATAACAATTATAGGCATATATAAATTTTATATATTATATATGTATATATATACTCACACACAAATACATATAGATATATATATTTATCACATATACATATAGATACTAGGTGTGAATTTTTTAAATTGTATTAACCAACATAAGGATAAGATCATTTTTGTATGTCAACACATAAAAATGAATAATTGCTATCAAAAAATATAAAAGCTCCAACTATCGCATCTCAATTTTTTTAGAAATATTGTAAGCAATAAAAATTTTCATCTCAATTTTTAGAATTATTGTAAGCAATAAAAATTTTCATCTCAATTTTTAGAAATATTGTAAGCAATAAAAATTTAAGCTTTTTATAGTTTAATTAATTTTAAAATTTTGACACAAAAAAGTTTTTAAAAAGTTAGTAATGGCACACATGCTCTCAAAAGTTTGATGTATAAATAATATTAAAAAATATTATGTATCATTAAAAAATATTAAAATTTCAATTTATTTTTATATCATTTTGTCGCAAATAAGTTTACGCTTTTCACTAAGGTGATATTTTATCATATGTTATATTAAACTTTCATAAATTTCTAAATAAAGTATTCATAATTCGATTTTTTAAACTTCCCAGTCATCAAGCAAAAAATCATAGAACAAAATCTTTTAGGGCAAACATTTTCAGAATGCTGTTAAAAGTAGGGAAAACAAGGTTCAACAAAACATAATGAGTTTACAAAAAATGCCAACAGAGCAAATAGAAATAAGCTCAAAACACAATGAAACAAAAAGTAGAACTGAGAGAGCAAAATTAATATCAGCTAAACTTGCTGAATTAAGTTTTCCAATGTTAGCTAAATCAACAACATAAAAAGTAAGAAAACTAATTAAAAAAAGGATAAGAATTTAAAAAGACATGATGAAGTAAACTTTATTCAGTTGTTTGATATCACATGTGTCAATGGGTTGTGACTTTGCAATGAAGACAAGGATTTTATAAGGTTCCAATGGAATCTAAAAGAAATTTGGTTTTTGTACAAACATAATTGAAAATGAGATAGTTCATCCAGTAAAGTTAGCTTAATTAAGAAAAAAAATGTGAACCAGCATTGACAGCAGCTGAAGCCAAAGAAACAGAACCATTAGAAGAAATCACAGTGATAATCACAGTGATATACACACTTTCTATTAAAAGGTCAGAAAGTGATGATGAGCCAAAATGGAAATATAATTAAAAAAATGCTGCTGTTGACATTGTTGAAAGAACACAAATTACTTCAAGAAAAGGAGCCAAAATATGCCAAATATTAGCAGAAAAATCTAATGTTAACATTTATCACCAACAACATCAGCTGTTTATAAACCAACCATAAAAAAAACAACTTGAAAAACAGTACAAAAAACAAAAGAAACGGAACCTATATTTTGATGGCAAAGAATTATAGGAAAAAGTTGATGAGAAAATGAAAAAAAAAGGACCAAGTGATAATGTTAAAAAATTAAAACTACAAGGTAAATCTTGCTGAACTAATTTCGCTGAATAATAAAGCCAACACAATTTACAATCAAATAAGTTTTGCATGAGTTTGATTTGCTCGGACACATTTGCATGATCATGGTGAACACTACAAATCGTAATACAGGAAAAAACAAAACAAAATAAAATCAGAAAGATTTCAGATCTTTATCAGATGTCAACATGCATCATGTTTTGAATACATCATGTATAATGTTTTGAGCGTCTTTAAATTATGTTTTTATCAATCATAAGCAATCCTTTAAAAATAAAAAGTATTCAAAAGACATCATGCTGTTAAAATATATATGAGAATTAAGAGATAAAAATATCGATGATTGTATACAGAATTGGTCCATCCTTAAATAAGCACCTGCATATAACAATATTAAAAAATGAATACTATTCCTACAGGAAAAATTTGAAACTATTACACATGCAAACCAACAATGTTTGTTAAACAAAAAATTGGAATTGATTTTAAATGCAGGCACAAAAATAAGTTTCTCTTAAAAAACTATAAAAATAAGTAAGCTAAAATAATAGTTACATTATTATTTGAGCGCACTTATTTTTACATTACAATATTTTTTTAAAAAAGCAAAAGTAATCAATTCTAAAGAATTCTTTTTATAATAGTGTCAGCATATTCCACAAATGTGTGGAAATTTATTTATTTAATTTTTGGTATAAATTGAAGTTTTATTAATTTAATCATTCATTTCTGATGAGTTTTTATTAATGAAACACAGTGTTAAAATGAAAAAAAAATTTGTTAAGTGATTTTCTACTACTTTATAACTGCTCTGTTCTTTTAAGAACATTGAGCACTCTATTTTGTTTAATACATAAAATTGTTTAAATACTATATAGATCAACAATTGCTTACTAGTTTTACTTGTTCTTACAGCATACAACTTTTTCAGAAAAAATAAAAAAAGAAGAATAATGAAAGAAAAGATTGCTGCCCCATCCCAAACCCTCAGTCGATGTAGCAACATTCCTTTGTGACAGCAGGCTATAATATTAGGGGTCCAAATTTGACTTTTTTTTAGATTTTTTGTAGTCTAACCACTTTTTCTTAATTAATTTTTTATGCTGATTTCGAATTTCACAATGTTTTTACTTCATTATTAATATTTAGCCTTCTACTTCGATTTTAATAAAAGTGATTATTTTGACAAAACAATTTACTGTTAAATTAAATTAAATCAGTATTATTTTCAAGTATAAGCGATGTAAAACATATGGCAAATTTTTTTTTTTCATTTTATTAATAAAACATGTTATCATTATACCTAGTTATAAATAACACAAAAAATTAGACATTGCACATCATCAAGATAGTCTAATATTAATAATAATTTGTTTCGACCTCTATTGAAAGTGCAAAATAACTTTGTGGAAGTCATCGTAGGTGATTGTGGATTGCTGTGATGATTTTCCAAGTAGAACCTTCAAATTAGTAGCATATTCTTCTATAGACAAGACGACGCTTTTTTGTATTTTTATCAAAAACTATGATTTTAAATAGAGTTGATTTTCGCGGCAATGACCTACTTGTATCTCTAAAATAAATTACTTCATTCTTCAATCGTTTTTGGCATTTTATCAGATCTTGCTCTTTTTCAATATATTCACAGACATCTGATGCACTAGTAAATGGGCCACCTTGTAGTTTTAAACAAGTTAAAATGGAATTTCTTGTGGACGCCTGATGTAAAGCTTATTGTTCTTTTTTAGTTAAGCCGCTTTGCCTCAGTTGAATCTGTCGCTGGTTCCAACTGTATTCTATACTTTCAATTTTTCTAACAATAGGACCCATTTTCCAAAATAGTTCTAAATTATTTGAATCTTCATTTCTTAAATGGTTTGAATATTTAAGAACATTAGCGTGTGAAACTGTTGAAAGTGACGGTTTTTTTCGAAGTCGATTGCTATGAGTTTCACACTGACGCTCAAGTTCAATATTATTTGTAACTGTTTTATCAACTCCAACAACTTGATTAAAAACATAATACTCATCAGGTAATCGATCATTGTTTCTCTCCAAACCCATAATGCTTTCCTCTTTGGTGTTGAAGAACTATAGCTAAACTTTGCCGAACTATATTTGCAACAATAATGCAATCATCAAAGTTCTTTGATGCTTATTTGTGAACTACATCAACAACTTCTTAATAATCTTCTTTAATTTTGGTTTTAATCTCGTCATGTATGGCAGTTTTAGTTCACTTACATCAACAAACATAACTCGCTTTTTTTAAATTGGTTCAGTGTCTTTTTCAAAGAGCTGGTATTAATTTTTTGCTAATTCTCTTGCAAGAAATTCATCTTCGTCTTCAAATTCACTTAACTCGCTATCATCATTATCAACGTACATTGTCTGATAAACTGCTGTTTCATTTCTTATCTTTTTCTTTATTTTTCTTTTGTCATTAATAACTTTTTGATGGAAAGTTTTATCAACATTTTGACATGTAAAATTCCTGTTACCGCGCATGTTTTCTAGATACGAGTAGTCTTCAGCATTCATTGAAATACCGAAAAACTTCTCTAGCTTTTCACGACGTTGTGAATTGAAGCAGAAAATGTCAAAAAGTTTTTTTTGACATTTTCTGTCACCTTGCTTGTTTTTGTCAACACCTTTTAAGTAGCGATATTCATTGATTTCACTTTACAGATGTTTTAAAATAGTCTGATATGATATTGTGTAGATATTACGTTCTGTCCAATGAATTTCTATTAACTTTGCAACTCTTCGACAAGTACTTTCAAAAGATAATTTATTGTTGACTTCAATAAAGACAAGTGAAAGAACATCTTTGAGTAAAGACAGCTTTGTATGATAAAATTTATCAACTACAGGGAGAATTTCTAAAGGAGTTTTTTTTTTTCGATTTAAAACTATTTTGTTATTATGTCTTGTTACAATTTTTTTCATTTTAATTGATATCTAAATTTAGTTAACAATAATAGAAACAAAGTATTCTCTTGCAAAGTAAAACAAAAGCTGTTTTTTAAGTATTTATAAAGTTTACGTTTTAACAAAAAAAGTTTTATTACATTTTTTTTTTTTAAACGCAACTATTATTCATTTTAATTCAAGTTTATCCATCAGAATTTAAATTGCATAAATTTTAACATGAAGTTGCGTAACTTTATGTGCTAAACAACTGCTGCAAAGATTTTACTTTCAAATTTTTTCAGTTTTTTTTTTTTGTATCTTTAAAAATGTTTAAATAGAAGTAGAAGGCCAACCACAAAAAAATAGAAAAAACTGAATTGTTTTTCAAACTTTTCTAAAAAAATTAATAAAGAATAACTGGTTAAACAAAAAATATAGAACTTTGGACCCCCCCTAATAATATAGTTGATATATGTACTCAAGGCTGGGCAGCAGGCTATTTCTGTGTGACATCAGACATGTTATCTAAACACGCATCTATACATATATGTAAATGTATATTGAGCTTATGACTTTTTAACTTTTTGTAAAAAAATTAGTTTCCTGTCATAAATCAATGAACTTTTGCTCAAAAGTAATGAAAATGTATTTTATTCTGATTAATTTTCAAAAAAGGTCACCCACAACATAACATTTTAAAAATGGAATCTAAGTAGTATTTGCAGGCAGTAATTTTAGTAATTTTAGTAGTAATTTCTGAAGCCTAGAATTTTCTTGAACCTTATGGAACTTTCTAGAATTTTCTGGACTGTTCTGAATGTTTTTAAAAATCTCTAAAACTTTCTAGAATGTTCTGGAGTTTTCTAGAAATTTATGAAAATTAGCAAGATTTAGACTATATAAGCTGCCTGAATGAGCAACGCTAAAATCTGTGTTCGCCAGATAGCAGTCAAATAATATAGAAGTACAGTAGCACTTATATTTATTATTATTGTCTTAAGATGCAAAACATCACTCCACAAGTACCAGCAAGAACTACAGCAAAACCAAAACTGCAAATAAATTAGTAACATCTTCAAAGTTATCAACCAACAAAGCAGCAATCATTTGCTGCTTATTTAAGAAATGCTAACTTAAAGAAGAAAACACTACATTTAGAAAGCTGGTCACTGCATTTTGATGTTAAACGTATTAGTCACCAAGAATATCAAGTGTTAGTGTTGAAAAATAACTAAAGAGAAGTTTATTTACAAGCACTAGATCTACCAGACAAAAAAACAGTTACTGTTGTTAAAGGTATAACAGCTATTCTCAATGAATTAAATTTATGGAAGAGTATAAAGATGATTGAGAGGACACTACAAATGTAAGCACTGAAGGAATAGGATTGTCAGTCAGCTACTAAGATGTTTTACTAAAAAGAAATCAGAAGAACAACAACTCATTGGTTGTCAACATTGTGTTCTTGATGATTCTTTTGCGTAGTAATAGATGAAGAACTTAGAGAAAAAAAACATGTTACCCAATATATATAATATACAATTATCATGGAACTTGTAAAGAGCTACAAACAGCTCAGGAAGAACATCAAGAATGGTTAAGAAGTGATTACTGAAACAGCAGGATGGCGTGATGATATGAAATTTCTATTTTATTTAACAAAAGTATTCTGCTTGTTAAGTATCTTTAAAAGAATCTGGAGTATTTCCTAAAGTGAAGTTTCAGAAAATACCTAAACTAAATAATACAAGATGGAACTCCTGAGCAATACTAGCTCTTTTGGCATTTATTCTTCTACCAGAGTTAAGAGACTCGCTGCTCAACATTTGTAGATTTATCTCCTACAGATGGTGAGACCAATAGTTTACTGACCAAATGTATACTGCAAATGATTATTGGAAGCAATATAGCATCAAGGCAGGAAATTCCCAGAACAAATCAGTGTGCAGAACAAGCAATCAAGTGTCTTTAAGATTTTTTTTACATTTGTAAAATGTAAAAAAAAGATAACCTCCATCTTAGATTTATTATGTTTAATAAAATAAAAAAATTGAATATTTCATTTTAATTAAACTGAATACTACACAATTTTTTTTTGATATATACAGTAGCTTTATGTACTTGTAGAATTGTTATTTAAGTTGGTAATTTTATATTTATTTGTAACTTAGAGTGTTATTGTGTAACAATAAACTGTTAAATGCTTAAAACATAATAACTCTATCACATAATAACACTCCAATTAAAAAAATAAAATGAAAAAATAATGATCATAAAATTGTTTAAAATTTGATCCATACATATAATGTAAATTCAAATTTTAGGTTTGAGGGTGACCTTTTTAACATGAAAATCAAATTTTTTTTTTTTTATTGCTTTTGTACAAATATTCATTGACCCAAGAACAAGGGCTAGACTAAAACAATGTTTTCATCGTAAACTAAAATCAAAAAGTGATTGAGAAAAATATTTTCTGCCTATTGTAGACAATATTTTTTATTTAATTTGGCCTATAATATTTCTCCATGAAATTTTTTTATCTGTTTGCACACTAAGAAACTTTGTATATTTTTTTCGTTTTATTGTTTGATGATTAATGAGCAACTCGGGAATTTTTATGGAAAGATTAACGAAAAAAAATGAACCTAAAACTAACCTGAAAAAACTAACCTGAAATCAATAATCAACTCACACAATCATAAAATATTGCACAACAACAAGCAAATAGAAACCAAGCAATGTAACTGTGTAAATAAATCAATTTGTCCATTAAACAAACAGTGTTTGTTCGACAATATTGTTTACCAAGCTACAATTAATAATGAAGGCAACAAAAAAGTATATTTAGTCATGCATCATTTAAATTAAGATACGCTAATCATCTAAAATCCTTTGCTTCAGTTAAATACAGAAACGACACTGAACTTTCAAAGGAAGCATGGAGCTTGAAAGATCAAAACATAAAACCTATCTTAACGTGGAGAATAATTAAACGTTGCAGACCCTATAATCTTACAACAAAAATATGCCACCTCTGTCTCTATGAAAAATATGTAATTTTATCACATAGTGGAACAAATTTACTAAACAAAAAGAATGAAATTGTATCTCAGTGTCGACATTCAAAGAAATTTTTGCTCTCTTTATTTGACACAGGAGACTAGTAAACTATAACGACTTCTTGTTTTGTTTTTACTCAGATTTGTTTAGCACGTCTGAATCCGTTCTACGGTAATTAATTTTAAGTTTTTTAAACGGTTTTTTGACATTTTTTGTTTGTATTCACGGCTGATGATTGCCTTCTGGCATGAAACTTTAAGTCCTGCTATTTAGTTGTTTTTATTCATTTAATTACTTAAAGTATAAATTGCTCTATTATTTGATAATATTGAGCACTGTCATACGAACAAGAGTTTTTGTATTTTACACCACAATACTAACCTCACTTATATACATATATATATATAATAATATATATATATATATATATATATATATATATATATATATATATATATATATATATATATATATATATATATATATATAGATCTATAGTTTGTTGTCTTTGGGAAGAGCGGAAGGAAAAAAGTGATTCATACGCCAACATATACGTCACTTTTAATTACTTTTGACTTTCGTCCAACATTTTCATGTTGGACGAAATTCAAAACCATTAATTTAATTACAAATTAATCGTTATATAAAAAAACCACAAAAACGCAAATCTAATTGACCATAATGTATATATATATAGATAGATATATATATATATATATATATATATATATATATATATATATATATATATATATAGATCTATAGTTTGTTGTCTTTGGGAAGAGCGGAAGGAAAAAAGTGATTCTTATGCCAACACATACGTCACTTTTAATTACTTTTGACTTTCGTCCAACATTTGCGTGTTGAACGAAAGTAAAAGCCATTAATTTAATTACAAATAAATCGTTTTTTAAAAAAACCACAAAAACTCGCAAGGGAGTGCTGCTACATCGACTGACAAATAGCCTGACCCGCAAGGGAGTGCTGCTACATCTACTATCTTTTAGCCTGACCCGCAAGGGAGTGTTGCTACATCGACTGAGGGTTTGGTTGGGGCAGGCAGTCTATCAATTAATAAAAAAAAAAAATTCCGGTCTTGCATTTTAATTTTTACTTTTTGTCAACACAATATGGAAAAAACTTTTGGACAACATCTACGGGTTGTATATATATATATATATATATATATATATATATATATATATATATATATATATATATATATATATATATATATATATATATATATATATATATATATATATACATACATAGATATATACATATATCTATATCATATATATATATATATATCAGGCCTTGTTATGATATATATATATATATCAGGCCTTGTTACGAGATTTTGCTGCGTAACGAAAACGCGTAACGCGTAAATTTCAAAGTAACTCAACTCAGCAAATATATTTTGTACTGTTAGAAGTTATATTGCGTCACTAGCGTCTTTTCAAGTACCGCATTGTAATTAAAGTTATTTTATTAACGCGTTAAAAATCATACAAACAGTTTTTTTTTTCTCACTATAACAAAAGTTACAAATAAAATCTAAGACCCTATTTGAAAAATCATTTTTATTATTTTTTTCAAACATGAACTAAATTTTTTTTGAAAAAAATATTTTTTTCATAACTTTACGTTATTGAATTAACAATAAACAAAATATCTTATTAATAAAATATTTACATCAAAATAAATCGTGCTTTTTTTAAACTATTATGACAAAAAATAATTTTTATATTTAAAAGGAATTTATATATTTAAATAACTTTATTTTCTTTAATTAATTTTTAACAACAACAAAAAATTATTAAATAAACTGTTTCTTTAGCAAAAAATCTAATAGTTTACAATTGCGGTTTAATGCTTTTACTTACGACTTTATTTCTTCTGAATAAACGTCACATAAACGATATCAAAAGATAATTTAAATATTCTAAAAAATAAAAGTTTTTGCATAATGCAAAACTTCTGAACGCTTAGGCAAATCGCCTTTTCGCAGGCATAATGCGAGCTGCGTAACGCTTCTAAACAAGGCCTGATATATATATATATAAACTTAAACAACTTTAAAATGTATTCTACAAAATAGAGTGCTCAATGTTCTTAACAGAACAGAGCAATTATAAATTAGTAATAAATCACTTAACAAAATTTTTTTTCATTTTACACTGTGTTTCATCAATAAAGACTCATCAGAAATCTGATTTCTGATGAGCCTTTATTTATGAAACACAATGTAAAATGAAAAAAATTTTTGTTAAGTGATTTTCTACTAATTTTTATATAATTAAGCTCAAAATATACAAATATCAGGTAAGCTTCTCATCATAAAAAATGCTGCTGATAAAGCAACCCTTTTTAAACATATTAGCATGCATAACACAGTGTGCATAACATAGCATGCATAAATCTTTAAGTTAAAATTACAGTTGTCATGCTTAATCAAAACCATTTACAAATGTATTAAACCCTTATTATTTAATCATGCTTGTTATTGTAAAAGTAAATAAAAATTTAAAAACAATTGAAAGTTAATTATACAGACATCGATGCTTTGGCAGGAATGGCTCGCATTTCAACATTAAACTTACATTAGCTTACATAAATAACTCATAAAAATATTTTACAGTAGAATCAAAAAACAAATGTTTAGTTGGAAACTTTTTAAAAATAAAATATGAAATTTGGTCCTAATTATGCAAGCACTTTTATGCAATACAAAACATTTTATTTTTTAGTTTATTACTATTATAGTTGTTAGCTTATGTTTATTACTGAAAATAAAAATAAAAAAATAAAAATAATAGAATAAGTATTAGACACCAGCAATTTCTGGAAACTTTAAGCTGAAGTAGTTAATTTCTAAAGAAAAAAAATAAGTAAATTTTAAAGTTTCACAAAAGATTGTTTTCGAAACTTTAAAATTCAAACTGAACTTATAGTTATGTATATATACACTGAGGCATATTCGTTTAGACGCATCAATTTTTTTCTCTGTATCTTAATTTTTTTCTATGTATTGTCAACTGATATGCATGCAAGTTATTATCAAAATAATTGTTGTGTTGTGGGCTAATAAAAATCACAAAAAATTTTTTTATATGTGTCTTTATTAACATGAGAGTATGTTTGATATACAAAAGAACATTTTTTAATTGGAATATATCTATAGACGCAATCATTTTTTTGACATTAAAAGATGGAAATTAGTAATGCGTATGTCCTCCATTACACTGGATCACCTCAAAAATTCTGCCTTTCATTGACTCCACTAGTCGTTGAAGTGTAGTTTGATCCTACTCGTACCATGCTTCAAGGATTTTATACTTTAACTCAGTAACAGTTTTAAATTGGTGTCCGGCTGCTTTAGCGTCATAAACTTTTCTTGATAGCATTCCCCACACGTTCTCGATTGGATTTAAGTCCGGGCTACAAGCTGGCCATTCGAGAACCGGGATGTTGTGGTCTTTAAACCATTTCATAGAATGCCTAGATGTGTGAATTGCAGCATTATCTTGCTGAAATATGGCATTATCGTCCATGTTTTCATCCATATAAGTTATGAGAACATCATCCAACATTTCTGTATACTTTATCGAGTTCATTTTAGGTAAACCACAACACAGAGTCAATTTTCTTGAATAAGAAAATCCACCCCAAACCATTAAACTTCCTCCTCCATAATTTCGTTTTGTTTGTGGGTCATTTATTCCTCTTAGATCATGCCAATAACAACTGTAAGAGTCCGGTCCATCTAAATTGAACTTTTTTTCATCTGAAAATATTACGTTTTGCCACTCATGAGTCCAATGCATAAAGTTTTTAGCAAACTGTAATCTACAATTTTATGGTATTTTTTTAACATTGGTTTTTGGTGTGGTTTCTTCCACTTTACGTTTGGTGTTGTACGTAGAATATGTGCAACATGTTCATTGGTGACAGGCAATAATAATTTATCCTTTATTTGTGTTGCATTCGATTCATTTTTGATTGCTTCGAAGGGAATTCGATTAATTTGCCAATTTGTTAAAACTTTGTTGCCGTTTGTTGCTTTTTTTACACCGTAATTGTCACCATTTGCAATGTAGTTTCGTACAACATGGTTAGATCTTCCAATTTTTCTTGCTATTTCTCGTATAGAATATGCTGGTGAGATTTCTGAGCCACGATATAAATTAATTTGTATTTTTTCAACATCTGTCAAATACTTTCCTTCAGGCATTTCGTAAAATGCAATAAAAATGATACTGGCAGAGCAAAAGATCAAATTACATTAAAATTTATCAATTTATTTGTGTAAAAGTGATTAAAAATCAATAATTACCGTTATTAACCTGATTGCGTCTATAGATATATTCCAATTAAAAAATGTACTTTTATATATCAAACATACTCTCATGTTAATAAACACACATAGAAAAATTTTTTTTGTGATTTTTATTAGCCCACAACACAACAATTATTTTGATAATAACTTGCATGCATATCAGTTGACAATACATAGAAAAAAATTAAGATACAGAGAAAAAAATTGATGGGTCTAAACGAATATGCCTCAGTGTATATATCAGGCCTTGTTACGAGATTTCGCTGCGTAGCGAAAACGCGTAGCGCATTTCTAAGTAACTCAACTCAGCAAATATATTTTGCATCGTTAGAAGTTATATTGCGTCACTAGCGTCTTTTCAAGTACCGCATTGTAATTAAAGTTATTTTATTAACGCGTTAAAAATCATACAAACAGTTTGTTTTTTTCTCACTATAACAAAAGTTACAAATAAAATCTAAGTTCTTATTAAAAAAATCTTTATTATACTTTTTATTATTTTTTTCAAATATGAACTAAATTTTATTTTGAAAAAAATATTTTTTTCATGAAACGTAAAATGTTTGTTTATTTTCTTATGATTTTATATTTGGTTTTTGGTTATTTTATTAACTGTTAATACATTTTTTCTTATTTAATTTGTGAACTCTTTTTAATAATGTTTTTAAACAATAAAGTTTTTTTTGTTATTTATCAGTTGCCGATAACATATTCGTGATCATAATTTATTTTCATAAATTAAATGAACGTCATTAAAACTTTACGTTATTGAATTAACAATAAACAAAATATCTTAATAATAAAATATTTACATCAAAATAAATCGTGCATTTTTTAAACTTATTATGACTAAAAATAATTTTTATATTTAAAAGGAATTTATATATTTAGTTCCTTAAGATAAAACTTAAAACACTTTGTTTTTTTAACTAATTTTTAATAACAAAAAAAAAAATGAAACAAACTGTTTCTTTAACAAAAAAATCTATTATTTTACAATTGCGGTTAAATGCTTTTACTTACGACTTTATTTCTTCTGAATAAACCTCACGTTAACGGTAATCAAAAGATAATTTAAATATTCTAAAAGATATAAGTTTTTGCGTAGCGCAAAACTGCTGAACGCGTAGGCAAATCGCCTTTTCGCAAGCAAAATGCGAGCTGCGTAGCGCTTCTTAACAAGGCCTGATATATATATATATATATATATATATATATATATATATATATATATATATATATATATATATATATATATATATGGCTGATGATTGCCGAATGGCATGAAACTTCAAGTTCCATTATAAAGTTGTATTTTCTCATTTAAAATATTTTAATATTATTTGATCTATTTTTTTCAAAAAGATATTGATCACTCTTAAAAAGACAAGAGTTGTATTTCCAGCAATATACAAAATTTATCAATAAATAAATAAATATATATATATATATATATATATATATATATATATATATATATATATACTTTTTAAGTTATAGTGAGGGTCACTGTGTACTTCCTGTGCACAGGCGTGTTAAAAGCAACTTTTTGCTTTCAACTTGTTCTTTAGGTTAAAATTAAGAAGAAAAAAATGGGTACCAACATATTTTCCTATTTGGGGCCGGGACCCACGAGTCAAACTTATTACAATCAAAATTAAAAAATAATCGTAAATTTAAAAAATATATGTTTTATGAAAGAGCTTGTCAAGCGGAACAAAAAATATGTAAAACCATTTGCTGTAAAAGTTTCTTTCCCAAAATATAACTCCTTACAGAGTATTTAAATTACAGACCAGCATAAAAAGACAACAAAAAAAAAAAAGAAGATTTTTCATTCTAATTTTGTTATATATCCAGATAAAATTTTACTTAGAGAATTTTTATTAATGTAAATTTATGTTCAAAACAATTATCTATTGAATATATGCATGAAGGATTGTTTTAATAGAATTTGAAGTCATTTAATACGTTTGACTTTTCATATTGACAAATGTTATTTCAAATGCTTTTTATTAAAAAGATAAAACTGTATATCTTCTTTTAAAAAAGGTCGGGACTGTATTGGCATGGATATCACAATGGCATCACTTTTATACATTTGTCAAAAAAGAGAAGGCATATCCCCCTCTCTATTCAGGCAAAAAGTGGTTTAAAAGAATTCGTCCAGTAAAACAAAAAACATTTAAACATTTTTACAACTTGTTAAGTAAAGATAAAACTATCTTTTTAATAAAAAGATAATTTAAAAAACATTTATTTTTTTATTGCACTATCTATTTATTTATTGCACTATTAGTGATAAGTAAAACTAATAAAATTTCATAAATTATAAACATAAATATTAGTCTTCTATATCGGATGTATCAGATATCTCTAGCTTCTCATCACTTCAATCGTAAATATCAGTGTACAAATTGCTGTACAGGCAAAGTTGTTTTTATAACACTTGCATCTCTTTGTACTGCAATCACCACTACATCAAAAACACTCAATTCAGTTAAACTAAATGGAACAGAAAGACTATCTGTTAATATTGGATTAAGGGATTCACCATCAATCTTCCAGCCAAAGCCTTCAGGAAAGGGAGGATTTTGTTAAGGCTTGTGAGATCTTCCTAATATTAGACATACAAAATGACTTTGTGTTGACTACAAAATGCTCAATACCTTAAAGAGTAACCTGATTCGGCAATCAATCAGTATTGCCTAACACTGATAATGCATACAAAACCTTGTCATCCACAACCATGAATGACTTCCACCATGTTAATTTAGATTTTCCATAGAAGCTGCCGGTCTGGTCACATCCTGTTGAAACATGAAAACCCATTAAAGCTTTTGAACGTTTGGAACTAATTGCTTCAAAAAAATTCTTGATACTGATGTCACGTTCTTCTGATCCTTTTTCAGTTTGTAAGTTTATTGTAAAAGGTAGATATTCACAGTAAAATATTAGCAACAAAAGTATGTCTGTAACAGAGGAGAAAACAAAGCATTCTGAAAACGGATTACATCTTGCAATACCAATGGCATGGAGAACAAGAAAAGTATCTGCCTCTTCGTGATTATGGCTTAATATCAAAACTGAAGATATTTGTAACTTAATATCAAAACTGGAGTTATTTGTAACTGTTTTTAAATCATATGTAATTGAAAAATATATTCATTGATCTTATAGTGCATCATAAGCATATTCTGATAGGTATATAGTTATGTCGCGCTTAGTTTCTAAATTAGACAAAAAATGCTTTAATGACAATCTGCTAACATCTCCTTTATCAGAAACCTTGTACTTTATATTGTTTCCAGATGTTTGCTTCAATCTTATTCTAGTTTTAAGAGACTGACTGATATAGCAATCAAATACTAAAAGTCAAAATCAATTAAAAGTCTAATTTCATTGTAATAATTTGCAATTTTCAATAATGATATAACAGAATGTTTGCTCAAGTCCTAAAAAAAAATTAGAATGAACATT
The DNA here is from genome assembly GCF_038396675.1 of Hydra vulgaris. Classification (NCBI taxonomy): domain Eukaryota; kingdom Metazoa; phylum Cnidaria; class Hydrozoa; order Anthoathecata; family Hydridae; genus Hydra; species Hydra vulgaris. Next base: position 11,009,525 of record NC_088928.1, read on the forward strand.
TTTTTAAATCTTAAATAATTCTTTTATGTTTAAATGTTTTAGTAAGTGTTATGGCTTTTTTTAAATAATTTTATTTTTAGAATAAAATGGGTTTGCCTTCCACATTTTTATTCAGCACCTTTGTGAACTTTTTTTACCAACATCATTCTGTCAATAATGACTAATCTCTAGGTATTGCATGTCATGTTGTGGTTATGTCCTACTAAATGGTTTTTTTTTGTTAACAAAAAAATCATTTGTTTTTTGAGAAAAGTAGCATAAAATATTATTTGTAATGAAAATACAAGCCAATGAAACAATTTAAATTCTCGTAGAACAAACTTTCATTCATTGTATATAATAGACAATTGCTTTTAATAGAAAATTCATATCAATAACAACTCTTAACAAAATACATCATTGATATATAACAAATCTGGAATTAAAGAACTATTTTTTTAGTTTTTTATGCATGCCTGTAATTTCTGGGTCTTTGTTTTACACATTCTTAAAACACCTTGGGAAGAAAATGTTTTCAGCATATGGTTTTTACATATTTTTTGTTCTGCTTGACAAACTCTTTCGTATAACATACATATTTTTTAAATTTACAATTATTTTTTTTGTTGACTGTAATAAGTTTGACATTATGGGTCCTGGTCCCAAATGTAAATATTTTTTGGACCCCATATTTTCTTCTTAGTTTTAACCTAAAGAACAAGTTAAAAGCAAAAAGTTGCTTCTAACACGCCTATGCACAAGTTAACACAGACATAAAATCAGGCCAGGTAATAAAATTAAATGCATATTTAAATTAAATAATTCTAATGTTTTCAAATTTCCTTATGTTCATAAGTCTAATGTTCTTAAATAAGAGCTGTAAAATTTACATTATTTAAAGCAGTTGTGACGCAGTGCCAACCAGTTGTCAACCATTTGCTTTAGAATACAAAGTCTAAAGTTGGATGCCAGCTCTGGCCAAATTTACAACATTGGTACAGAAGGTATAAACTTCTTAGTTAAATGCTCTTCTTCGCTGCTCTGTAATAAAACATGAGGACTTTTGGAAAGTAACTTAATAACCAAAAAGTTTTTTTTTAATGATTTGGGTGAAACTTCATCATTAAGTCAGACTGGTTAATATATCATTAAGCACTACCCCAAATTCACTTTATGTGTAAAATGTGTATGTTCTCATGCTGAACAATCTTGCATATCAGATATAAAGATTGGTTTGGTCAGCAAACTAAATAAAAACTCTTTATTTTCGAAGAGAGAGATATTGATGGCAAAACAAATTTTTATAAATTTACCAGCACTGTAGATCACTAGACAATCAAAATTGAATCTGGTAAAGCCTAGTGTTACCAATTTGATCTTGATTTTATTTTTCACTAACAAAAATGCCTACTTTGACTACGGCACAATGTAAGGTTAATACCTAAATAAAAGGTAAATATCTAAAGCACAGAGATGTATCTAAAGAAAAAAGGAAAACTTTTTGTTGAATTTACCTGTGATGTTCTCACATGAAAGAATTCCAGAACATTGAAGGTATCAGGCTATAGTTTTGGACAATACAAATGTTAATACAGGTATTTTTTTACCCCTCAATGCAAATATAAAGAAGGTAATATACGAATCTTGTTTTAAATTTCATATTTTACATATTCTTATGTCAATTCAGATAATGGCTAGGTGGCTTGTCTCAGGTGAATGTTGAAAAGAAGAATTCATTTGGCTGTCTTCTTTATATTAATGAATTGCCATTACATCATTTAATTTCTAAACTTGATGGTTTTTCTAATAACCCTAATAATAATTAAATAATAATATCCAGTTAATAAACAAATTAAACAAATAATTATTTAGGTAATAATAATATATACAATAATAATAATAATAATAATAATAATAATAATAATAATTTTCTTAAATTTTAATTAATGATAACTAGAATAATACTATTTTATTGAAACTGTTTTGTCGTTAACCAGTGAATTTCATTGCTGCTCTACTTTATTCTGACCAACAGGATTATAAATTAATTGTTGTTAATAAGATTTTGGAAAATGAAAAAAATCAAAATAAGGAGTCTAAAAATGGATTAAAAGATAAGATTAGGATAAATGCCATTTCAGTTATTAATTGGGAGGTGTTGAACTTAAGGTAATCAAACTCACATTCAGCCTAAAATTCAGTTTATGTTTTGATGGAACAAAACATACTATTACATACTCTGTAAAAAAGACATAAGCCTACTAGTGCATGCCACATTGTGACATAGGAACCAACCCATTTATTTGTCATTCATTATTGAGATCCAAACTGTTTTTTTCATTTTTCTCAAACTAACTTTTCCAAGATAGGTTCTCTTGTGTCATCCAATTGTAAATGTAAAAAATGGTTTAACATCATCTAATTGCAAATGTAAAAACTGGGCCAAACTTATAAATTTGAATGATGTAGACTACTTTTGGCTCCTTTGTGTGGAAGAGCTATTAAATGAAGAGCTTGTGAATTTGATGTTTATGACATGCTAAACATTTTAAAATGAGTACTTATGCGAAAAGGGATTTTATTTTCTTACCCAATCCTAATCAAATCAAGTTCCCTTACTTTCTAAAAATGATGGAGACATGTTAGCTAGGACTTCGTAATAAAGACTATTGTATAAAGTATATTTTCAAAATATTGACTTTGTTGAAAAAAAAAATTAATTATAAAAAATATGTTTTTCAGTTAAAAGCTAATGTTTATCAAAAACTATTTGCGCCAAACTTTGCTTCAAATACCTATAAGTGACCACCAAAGTTTATACTTTATAACGATAATATTTGACTAATAAATACAAATATTAAATGAGAATTGGGAAAGCCTCAAGTCTTTATATTTTACACATAATGGTTTTATGGTCTAATGTAGGTACTTCAGCTTAAAATAAATGGCTTATCAAAAAAAAATAAAAAATAAAAAAACAAACACAGTAAGGCTTAA
>NC_088928.1:11017500-11040000 GCF_038396675.1 Hydra vulgaris
TGTAGATGGATCAGACAGACAGTATCCGGCTAAAGTTAAAGAAGAACATTACACTATTTGTTCTGGTGATGGTAAGTATTTATTTCATTTCACTCCAGCTAAAGAAGCAAAAAAGAACCACGCTGAAATTATAGCAGATAAGATTATTGAGTATACTGCAATGAGGAACATTAATGTACACTTAAAAGCAATTAGTGGAGACTCTACCAATGTAAACACTGGTTGTGATGGAGGAGTAATGCACTTTATGGAGCTGAAATTAGGGCGAAAGTTAAATTGGATTGTATGTGCTCTACACACCAATGAATTACCACTCAAACGTCTAATTAAATTGTTAGATGGAGAATCTAAAAGTGGTAAAAAATGGAGTGGACCCATTGGAAGCTTACTTGATGAAGCAACCAATCTTGAAATTAACCCTTTTTTAGTAAAGTTGAAACTGGTGAGCCTCTAATTAACTTAAGTAATGAAGTGGTTAAAGACCTTTCTACAGATCAGTATTACGGCTATCAAATAGTTAACGTCATACGCAGTGGTCATGTTCCTCAGCAACTAGGACTTCTTGAAATTGGCCCTGTTAACATGGCCAGATGGCTAACAACAGTCAATAGAATATGTAGAATTTGGGTATCTCATCATGGTCTTCAAGGCGATGCAGCCCCAAAACTTCTTAAACTAGTCGAGTTCATTGTGGGAGTGTACTTTCCTGTCTGGTTTAACATCAAAGTTAAACATAGTTGGACAGTAGGACCAAAACATGTTCTTTACCAGCTTCAACACCAGTCACTCGATATTCAGAATATTGTCATTCCAACTATTAAGCGATCTGCTTGGTATGCCTTCTCTGAATCTATTCTTCAAACTATGCTTTGTTCTGAAAATAAAGAGGAGAGAAGTTTCAGTGTACTCAAAATTCTAGAAATAAGAGGAGAAGGTGATGAAAATGAACAACTAGGAGATCTATCTGTTAGACCAAGAAGGACACCAGATATCAATACTAAGGCAACTTGTCTCAAGGATCTTATTGATTGGAATGAAGCTTTTGAACCACCTTTGACTTGTTGCATGACAACTAAAGACATCAAAGAGTATTTATTTAAACCAATGATTGTACCAAACTGGTGTTGCCACACTCAAGCTGTCGAAAGATGTGTAAAAAAAGTTACCCAGGCATGTGAAAATGTCACGTAATCTATCTAAACAAAACCTTATTGGCTTGACAATATTTAAGAATTAATCTTTATTGTACTTTATTTTAATAAATGCCAGTAAATGTTGTGTGGATCTATATAAAAGTTTTATTTTTAGTTCCAAAACAACCTAATTTTACAGTTTCACTGGTAGGCAGTGGGAGGGGGCAAACCTCTCTATTTGTTTTTACAAAAATATTTTTTTTTTTAAAAAAGAGATGGCGTTTTTTTACGTTTTGTAAGTTATTTTTTTTTAATATTTCAATTTTTTAAGTTTTTACCTCCCCTCCCCCCCGGGCTTTTGGTGAAATAGTCTCACTGACTCCCTGGTAGCTAAAACTTTTTTTTTTTTTAACGGTTCTGAACTTTTAATATTATACCTCACCCTTTTTTAAACTATGCAAAGTAAAATTCAAAAAAAAAAAAGTATGACACACCCTAGTAAACAATGAATATAAAATTATAATGAGGAAAATGGTTCCAAAGCTTCTTCGAAAGGTTTTGTAGGAGAAACAAAAAGAAATTAAAAAAGTGACTTGATTCTTTTTATAAATATTTAACTTATCAAAGAATAAAAACATAAATAATCAAAAAGTATCAATAAAGAAAATCTTTTTTATTGATAAAGTAAATAAAAATCCTGAAAAATATAAAGTATTATCTTGCGAAATAAAAATAACATTCAAAAACATAGAAACGCTCTAATAAAATAATCCTTAAAATTGTGTTTATTAAAATCAGTATATTAATGTGTAATGTTGTCAATATTTTTTGTGAATTTTCATTTTAATGCCATGTTACTTTTGTAATTTTTTTGGTTTTTCTGGTACTTCAAGTTTACTGATAATTTCAGAAGACCTTACTTCAAATATAAAATTTAGCGACTCATTTGGTTATTTGGTATATAATAATTTTGATATTGTAAAATGCTATGTGTATAGAACAAGAAGAAAAGCCAAGTTTGTTTTGTATCAATAGTTGTATCCTAAAAATGTACTTTTGGAATAACCTTTAAGTTTTTTGAAAATTTAAAAAAAATTTTAAGATTGCATTATCCCTGAAAATTCTAAAATAGAATTAAATGATTTTGTGGCAATACTTGCATAATGTTATCTCTTGCTATAGTATAAGAGATTGATTAGGCCAGTTTCACCAGTCTTCTTTTGCTCTCTTTTACTAAAGTTCAAAAATAGGTTTATTTAGCAAAAATTAATTATGTATATTATGAACCTAATAAATGCAAAGAACTTTTTCTCTAATTCATATATTGAACCAAATGAACACACTTTTTTCTGTTACTTCAATAATACAATTCAGCTCAAGTAAAGGGGCAATTTTTTGCAAAGCAACCTTATTTGACATAAATACCAACATATAAATGTTTGAAGTTTGCTCACTGTCTGGAGGTTAGTTATCTCAAAAATCAAAAAATGCAGGATCTGCCCCTGATCTATACTGATCTGATTTTGTTCCTATCGTTCTACTGCTGACTTGTTAACCATTATAATTAAAAAACTTGTTGTACATTAGATGAAATCTAACTCGTGTTAACCATTTTCTTATTACCAATTTTGTTCTCTGCTTCTATATACAGTGAGAACAGAATTTAATCATACAAAGTAATTATTTTCTTTAGTGAACAGAATTTAATCATACAAAGTAATAATTATTACATTTTATTTTGCTAAAGCTTGCTTTTATCTTGATTAATAATGAAAATAACTGAACCAATTTTTTTTTAATTTATTTAAATAATATATTTAAATTATTTATGGCTATTTCTTATTTATAATTAATTAGTAAAAATATAAGAAAATGTGTTTGTTATACAGTTTTTGATTTTTTACTTACACAGGTATTTATTTGCATGCATAAAAATTAATTGTACAAAATTGTTTTATTATTTGTTAGGAAAGTTTATGGTTTTTTTAATTTATAAAATATAAATTCTATTGAATTTATATTTCTAGAATATTATTTTCAGCAATTAATAACATTTTTGATAAAAAAAAGTCATTAAAAACTCTGTTCATCGAACATTATTGCACCCAAATGTAAATATTTAAATACTACTCAATGAAAACTTGTTATAGATTTGGTTAAACAAGGAAATAATTATAGAAAAGTTAAAGAACTTACAAGTATTCCATTTACAATAGTTGGAGCCATTGTAAATAAATACAAACAATATGAAATGTTTGAAATTCGTACTGGACGAAGATGAAAACTGAAGACAACCTCACGAGATGATAGAGAAATTTTAAGAATGATTAAAAAAATCAGTTTGAAAGTGCAAAAAATATAGCAAATCATCTGAAAAACTTAACAGGAAACACAATTTCACTAACATCAATTAGAAATTGCATTCATAAAGCAGGATTTAGTGGATGAATAGCTTGGAAAAAACCGTTTTTAACAAAAAATCATATGAAGAGAAGAATAAATTTTGGAAAAAAGTATTATTTAATGCCAGCGTCAGTTTGGAAAAAATATTTTAGTATGATGAATCCAAGTTTAATTTAAAAAATCAGATGGTACACAAAGAGTTTGGCAAAAGATGGGTGAAGAATTTAATTTGAGTTGCACGAGAAGAACAGTTAAACACGGTGGTGGAAGTGTAATGTTATAGTGTTGTATGGCATGGAATGGTGTTGGTAAACTAGAATTTTTTGATGAAACTATGAATGCTGATTTGTGTAACAATATATTGAAACAAAATTTAAAATCTTCTGCTAAAAGACTTAGATTGGGAAACAGTTTTTTGTTTCACAAAGACACAATGATCCAAAACATACTGTTAAAAAAACTAAAACCTTTTTTTGATGAAAATGGCATAAATGTTTTAGAATGGCCTTTACAGAGCCCAGATTTGAATCCAATAAAGCATTTATGGATTTTATTAGATAAAAAAATAGGTAATAGAGCATTTACGAAAAAAGAAGATTTGAAGACAGCTATTGTTAAATCATGGTCTAACATTAACAATAATCAAATCAAATGTCTAGTAGAATCAGTGTCAAAACGCTTGTTAGATGTAATTAAAGTAAAAGGAGACCAACTAAATATTAAAGTCTACTAATTAAATTAAGTATAAGAAAAATGAAGAATAACAACCTTGTGTTCAACATATATGCTTTGCTGATAACTATATAGCATATAGCCACTTGAATATTAAGCAGCTGTTACATCATAGTAAGAGCCTTGTATTAAATAGAAGGTTTAAGAAAAACCAGTGTTTTTTTATTAAATTACCATGTTTGAATAAAAGTAAAACACAAAAGTAAAAATTTTTATTTTTGTTACACCTTTTAATAAATTTTTGTAAATTAATATTTTAAATTATAAAACTCAGATATTTTATTTAAAAATATATAGTTCATTTGCTTTATTTAAAAGGATTTCCTATTACAAATACTCTGCTGCTATTGATAGCAAAGATTTTTTTCCAATTCCACTTTCAAATCAACGCTTTTTAAGATTTCTAAGTTTGACTTTTTTAAAGTGTGATCTTAAAATTTTTAAGTTTTGTTTACACATTTGCTCAAGCTTTTTTTTTAAGGTCTAACTTGCTCAAGCTCAAAAAAGCTCGAGTTTTTTTTTAAGGTCTAACTTTTTTTTAAGGTCTAACAAAGCCAGACTTCCAAGTTCGAACTTGAAGAAGTCGAAATTCACTTCAACCTTCGGTTCTTGCACTCCACTCCTAGATTTTAATAAAATTTTAGATTTCATATGATCTTTTTTTCTGAATGATTTGTGATATATTACTTATGTCAACTTTTCCTTATGGCATTAAAACCATATAGCATGTGTCAATGTCTTCTTGAAAGAAGTTGAAAGCTGCATAGCATTTTTGAGTCTCTCATGCAAAGTTGGTCAATGTAAATTGTAAAGATGCACACATGTTTTAAATTTATTATAAAAGCTAATTTTAAAAACAATGTTCCACAAATAAGGCCACACAAACTGGATTTTGCAAGGAAAATAAACAAAACAATTACTAGACCTAAATAGATGCTGTAAAATAAATCCGCAAAACACAACGATGTAAAAAAATTCCGAAGCATTGATACAGAAAAAAATGTTTATCAAGCAAATGAGGAGCCCATCTGTGAAACACGCTCACAAAAAAAAGTCACAAAAATAAAAATTTAATGTTAGCTCTATTTCCACATTCTCTATATTGTAATCAGCCATTTAAATATCAGACTAATTGAAAGTTTTTTCGTCCTAAAAAAAGACAAAGAAATTATCAATTTCATTGCCATCGTCCATCGTCCAATAGAATATGTGTAAGTATGAGTATTTCAGTCTTTCGTCGTTATTAATCAATTAAGAGGGACTATGCACGTTTTTCAAAATGGATTCTCAACTACAACTTTATTTGTTGTGCAAAAAAAAAAAAAATTGTTATAAAAAAAATTTGACTGCAAAAAAAAATTTACTGCAAAAAGATGCAACTTTTTTGTTGCTGTGCTAACATTTTTTGTAAAACATGATATCTTGATTTTAGAGAGTAAAATTTAATAAAATTATAGAGAAAGTTTGACACCGAAAATATTGAATGCAAAAGAAAAAAAAACACATTTAAATAAATTTACAGCAGAAATATGAATTATAAGATAAAATCTAATTATTTTAAATAAAAAAGTTATAACTTACAGAATAAAAGCTGTTCCGTCTTGTTGATGTTTAATAAGATGGTTTGGTGGTAAAAAATCCCACTTGAAATTTAAATTCCAACCAAAACCTTGAAGTTAAAAACAGAACATTTTAAACTTTACTCATTTTCTGAATCCTTTCAAAATGATTTATAATAGATCTTTCAATTTTTAAAATACAGTATTAAGTTTAAAGGGTAATTTTCATTAAGTTTTATGGTATAATTTTCAAAAAGGGAATGGACATTTCTCTAATTTGATTGTGCAACTGATTTCTCAGCTTCACAAATAGTCAAAATTGTGAAAACTGTAAGCTGTTGCCATCCAAAAAAAACAATTGTTTAAAAAAGATTAGTAGTAGTTTATGAAAACTAATAGAGCTTGCCTGAAGAATATAAAAGTTTAAAAATAATCAACGACCAATTGAAAAATAATATTGTTAGTTACAAAAAAAGATGATATTTTAACTTGTTGACTGGCATGAGATAAGAAATTTTTTGCATTTTATTTGAATATTTAAATCCTACAAATGAACGTGAAAGTATGAAATATTATCATCCTGAACATCATTCTGAACAAGTTACCCAAAGAATTGTTTACATATCCTTCATATTTTACATGTCTGTTTATAGGTGAAACATGATTAACCAACTATCAATTGACCAACTATTCTTGTTATTAACATGGCTTAGACTTTTTTAATTTAAATTTTACTTCCTGGTTTAAGACACCAAAATCTATTGTGTCAAGATCTTATTGTATGGTTAAATTTGATATACCTCAAACTTGGTACAATACTATTTTAGTCTAATTTATATTACCAAAAATTAAACATGTCGTAATGTTTCAAATAGACTTATCCTAAAACAAAAGTTATTATTGACTGTTTTGAATTGGTTTGTCAAAGAAATTCAAGCCTTACAGTTCAAAGTAGTTTGTTTTCCCATTTATCTTATACCATTTTATCTTTAAAGGATTAGTTGGAATTGCTTTTTTGGTACAATAACATTTTGTTAGTGAACTACTTGTTGGTTCTATTTCTGATATTAAAATAGTTAATTTTGCTTAAATTTGCTTTAGCCTTTTGGTATAATACGTAATGGAAGAAATCAACTATTACACAAAGAAGTTATAGAAAGTCAAACAATTGCAGCTTTACAAATTTATGTAGAATATGCCATTTTTACTTTATAGATCCTCTTATAAAACTTAAAAAATGCATGAAATGTACTATTTATAATTGAGATAAAATACATTTTTTATAAAAATACTCCAATTTATCTACAACACCTAAAAAATCACATTTATCAAAATTAATGTTTACAATAATAATTCCACAATAAGTCATTTCATAAACAAACATCTATAAACATTGATTCAGTCCAAATAAACTCATTGCTATTTGGACTTGTGCATAATAGCCAAATGAGTGATTCTTCGCAAATTTTATATATATATACATATATATATATATATATATATATATATATGTATATATATATATAAAAATATATATATATATATACACACATACATATATATACACACATACATATAAATATATACACACACACACACACACACACACACACACGCACGCACGCGCACACACACACACACATATATGTATATATATATATATATATATTCCGAGAATTGATTTACAAGTCCATCTGGACTAGCACCATAACAAGGAATGCATGGTTAATCTTATAATCCAGTTTCAACAAATTTATTATGATTTAACATGTCTTTGACATTTGTGAATTTTTTATTGTCTTCTGTAAATTATTTTACCAAAAACTCAAAGTTTTTTTTTTAATAGATAAACAGAAAAATTAGTAACTAAAACGGATTATTTAAGTGATTTGTTGCTATTTGTTTACATTTTTGTCCTTACTGGCCTCATTTCAGGGTTAAGAAAATAGTTGTGCAATCGAATTAGAGAAATGTCTATTAATCAAAAAATGATTATAAACAACTATAGCCACCTGTTCCAAGGTTTATTTTAGGGAAATAACCATTAATAAGGTAAAACACCTAATATTTTTTAAATTAATGATTTAATCATCCCTCATCCCAAAAATAATAGCATAATAGCAACCTTGCAATGACTTCAAAATTACTTTTTTTAAATCAATTTAAAGATTTAAGATAACAATCCAAAAGTTTAAAATAACATTATTTAAAGTAACCAATTTTTACTTTTAAAATGACAACAATATGAAGCAAAATTAAATTTATAATTTAGCAATATTTTACTAAATTATAAATTTTGTAATACAATTAAATTTCATTTTCTAATTAAAGTTTTTATACGGAAGACAAAAGTTGTTTACTTATATCTTTTTATTTTTAATTTTTAATCTTCTTTTCCCTCAAAACAAATAAGCGCATGTTCATATGATGTCCGCCCAAAACATGCTTGAGTTAAAAAAATAAAGCTCAAAAAGTTATAAAATATTAGATGTTAACATTTAATTTTTTTTTTTGACTTGAAAATGTGAACATAATTGTATATATTAAATTAATCAATCAATTAATAAAATAAATATTAGAATAAAAAAAGTTTAACATTTTATTGAGTAAATTCTCAAAAGAATACTTTACCTCCCCTAAGATCTGAAGATGAACTCAAATACTTAAAGTCCTCATGACCAATAACATCAATAATAGGCGAAGCAACAATCTTACGATTCTAAGAAAATTAATAATTTACATAATGATATTTAACATTATAAATAATAACTAACATAATGAACTAATATATTTTAACATAAATGAATAATGAATATATTAACAAAACTTTTTTTTCAGTTTTGATAAACTATGATCAATAATACTAATTGTCAAGTAAACATACACACACACACAATGTCTTTGTGCCCTTAGGTTAGCATGATATATAACTGATAACACTATACCAAAATCCGCATGTGGGAGGTTCCATACATATCAACTAATGGTTTTAACATTTATAACATCAAAAAAATATATATGTTTCCCTTTTCTAGAAAAACTGTTTAGTGTAAAGTTAGCATTTCAAATTTAAAGCATTTAAAACATATTAGGACATATATATATATATATATATATATATATATATATATATATATATATATATATATATATATATATATATATATATATATATATATATATATATATATATATATATAATTAAAACTTATTTATACATCTTTAATTGCTTGCAATAATGGTTCCAGCCACATTTCGTTGCACTCACAATGACTATCAAGAAAAGTCAACACTTCACCAACAGCCATGTCTGCACCTTTAACACGAGAACGAATAAGACCTTCACGCTGATTGTTTCTAATCAATTTAACACGAGGTAAAGCTAGTAACTCCTCCCCATCAAGAGCTAAATGTTACATACAAAAAGTTATTACCCAATTGCACCATAAAATTGCACAATGTTTAAACTTTATTAAAACACAAATTATATATTAAAAAAAAAAAAAATCAAAAATTAATAATCACCATTTTTTAAACTTATTTGTTCAATCTTCACTGAAATTTAAATAATTTTAAAGTTCACATTAAAGAGCTAAAAACAATTGAGTAAATAATAAAATACTTACGGTTGTCACTAAAGTCATCAACAAGAATGATTTCTTTTAGAAGATGCTCTGGAGATTTATTTAATGCACTAAAATTAAATTTTGTAATATATTTTTCAAAAAATAAAAATAAAAGTTTCTTATTGAAAACAAAAATTTCTTTGATTAAATTAAGATTTTGAAAAACACTGATTATTAATCATTTGCCACAAATAAATTAATGAATTAACAAAAAAATAATAACATATAACATAGTTATTTATTATTATTTTCATAAAGTAAAAAAAGAAAACAAATAAAATAAAAACAGAATAACATAACGATCAAGGATGTGGAGTTCCATACAATTTTTGGGTTTCTGTGACTCCAAGGTCAAAAATGATAGACTCTTTGGAATTATTTTTATATATTAGTTTATTAACTTAAATTTTATTAACTTTAAATATTTTGATTTTATCTTGAATATATACACATTGGAAAACCAAATGTACCATCTTTTAAAACCCAGAAGTATGTTAAAAATTCTATTGTTTATCAGTGCGTCTGTGAATGGAACAGGAGCTTTGCATGCATTTTGAATGAGTTCAAAAAAATTTAATCCTAAAATACCTTTACTCCATCTTAAATAACATCAATTTAAAAAAATTCTGAAAAACTTTTTATTCTAACTTTTAGACATATTATCTATTGTAAACATGCTTATTATTACTATTACTATAATTTGTACTAATTTTTTTTTTATCTTATATTATTACAATATATCATTATTATTTTTATTACTATTATTATTGTTATTATTATTATTATCAAAACTATTGTAAAAATGATTTACGGAAAACAAATGGCTTGTTGTTGTTGTTGGAATTTTTACAGATGAGAAGATCTTGTAAAAGTGATAGGATACTATTAAATTTTCTCTTATGAATTAAGCGATAGTTTGTCTGGTAGTTGTTGGATAATGAGAATTAATAAGAATAATAGATGATAATTCGTCTGTTTGGCAGATAGGGAAACTTTGTATTTGCCAACTTTTTATGAATATGAAAGGTAGAATTATGTTGGTTTCTGCATCAATTTATTAAATTTCTTTTAAAATACTTCTCAAAATCTTCAAAGACATAATTTGCCATAATAATAAATTCCATGTAATAAAATATAACATGTAATAACTGCATATCAGGGAATTCCAAACCTAAACCAAATCTAGCCAAACAAGCAACATTGGTAAGGAAGATGAGAACTTGGTTATTAAATGCTCTTTCATGATGTTTTGTTACAAAACTATTTGGTTGTCTTGGAGCACCTTAATAACTAAATAATTAAAAAAAAAATTCAAGAGTCACAAAGTCTAAATGGACTTCCAAGAATCAAGGCAAAAAAAGGGAACTTAGGACTCCCAACTCCGGATCTGAACCCTTAATAAACAAAATAAATAAAAAAACATAAAAAAAAGTTTTACATTAATCTTCTTATGTTTTTTTAATACTTATTTATAAAATTTATTTATTCTTAAATAATCTTTTATATTTTTACACTTTAACTTCTTTCAATTATTTTTTTAATTTAATTTTGCCAAAAGTACAAACATTTGTATCAAAGGAGACTGAGTAGAAATTCCTGTTATCCAGCATCACATTCCTTCATTTAATATGCTGATATAGATCTGTGTTTCTTGTCAATGATGATAAACATTAGATCTTCTTAGTTCTTAAGGTTTTTGCTTGTACCTTTTTAAGTAATTGTTATGCAACTCTTTCTGTTCCCTAACTCTGCGGCAGCTCTTAGAAAAGATAATTCCATCAACAAATGAAAAATACCAAACAACTAACAGTGCATTGTTGCAGCTTGAATGTGTCCATGTTAGTGATTTAAAAATGCAGGCTTTTTATAAATGAAAAAACCCTAGAGGCTTTTTCTTTACAAAATAAAATTGCAATTAAAAATAGCTAATAGATATTTAAAATAATAGGAAAAGACAATCTTTTTTTAGAAAATTGATTAATACATTGACTTCTTATTGAATGAAATAATTGCCTATTGTATTTTCCTGCATCTATTTTATGATTATAATTTCTATTTATTATTTTATACTTTCTATTTAATCAATTTAACATTTAATAATTTTAAATTTTAACTTTCTTTTAAATCAACATGAACATTTGACATTTAATAATCACAAACATTTGAGACTATTAAACAATTTAAGCAAAAGTAAATAGTTCCTTAAATTCGCTTAATTGCTTTATTATTTGGATATTAAAAGAAACGTTAATATTTTTAGCTATTATTTATTTCATTTATAAAAAATTCAATTCATTCATTAACATTTAATTATCTAATTAAATATGATCTCAAGCTAGGTTCAGGCAATCAAAAATATTTGGTATTTTTTATCATTCTGTATTTTAGGTTATTCAACATTTTTTCACTTTTTTATACTGTAAACTAAAGATTGTTGCTAACTTAATAATTTAAACTTTTTTTTTTTGAAAGTATTTAAACTTTTTATTATTAAGTTTGTCTTAAAATTCTTCGCAACCATATTTGTTTGACCAGAATTGATATTGGGAGATCATTGATCGGCTGTCAGCTTGTAAAAAAGTAAAGAATAGGTCATTATAGTCATAGGTCATGAAATATTCTTTACAAATATTCACAATCTTCAAAGTAAGTTTTTATCAGTTCAACAGGCCAGATTCAACAGTCAAAGTTAATACTAATGCTGAAAATTTAAATAGTTGCAATTTCTTTATCACCATCAGAATATGTGAAAACATTAAACATGTTCAGAAAGTTATTTTTGTTTCTGACTCAGAGACCCATTTATTCTTTATGTTATGTACAATACTTTTCTTTATGTAAATTAGAACTCCTAATTCTTTATAAGTTTATCTCCAGGGCAAAACACGTTTGAAGTCAAAGATATCAAAATTAAACAAGTTGTTATTTTTCTCAAAGCTTATATATTATTAAGATTCAATTTCCTTTAAAACTTTTATAAAGTTTAATGAAATTACAAGTTCTTTTTTAAGTAAGTTTTTTAAATATAATTTCTTCTTTTTTAATAAAAATCATAAATCATAAAAAAAGAACAATAAATATATTTGTTAAACTTGAAGACATTTAAAAAACTATCATTACTATTTAATTCAAAAAAGATTACATAATAAATTTTAATATAAATTTATTTATTTAATCACAAATACCCCTAGTCACATTTTTGGTCTGAGCTTACATATCATTTCATCTATTAATCATCAAATTCTCTGGCTATTCTTTTATGTGCTTTTGCTCGGCACCTCTTCAATCAATCACCTTTTTTTTTGTTCTCAATCACTCTCTTTCCTCAAAACTGCACTCTTTATGAAATTGTTTTCAATGAAACTTTTTCTTTATCACTTAACTAAACTGTTGTTATTGGTGACTTTAGTGCACCAATAACAACAATAGTTTAGTGACTTGGCTCTAGTACTAGTGACCTCTTACTCATATAGTTGATCAATTTGAAAATGTGATTGTTTATTTTTTAGCAGAACAGTCACTGATTTTTTTCTGTAGCACTTGAGATTATATATGCTTGTAAGGAGTAAGAATTCAAAGTCAAAAAAGTCTAAGAATATATACGCTAGTAAGGAATATAAAATCAAACTTTTTATCTATTAAGCAATTTTTTTTAAGAATAAACAGATAGCTGACAAAAAAACTGAAAGCTTTTGTAAATCGCATAGCTTGCCATATTCTTTTTAGGAGAGTTTATTTCCACTCTCTCACTCATTTACTGCGGACGAGGCCTGTATGTATTTATGCATGTATGTGTTCTTTTTATACAAGCCTCTTTAAGTAACTTTTTTATTAAAAAATATGACCATAGATTTTTCTATAAAACTATTAAAGAGTTTCTGAATTTAAATAGATAAATACTTTTTTTTGGCTTAAATTACCTAAAACTCGATTTCTAATATTTCTTTATGAAATAAAGACAACTTGTCTTGACATCATAGGATAATCATAACATAAATTTTAAGGAATAAAAATTTTTTAACACAGCTATAAAATGACAAGTTAAAATTACTTTTCTTAGTGAATAGAAGAATAAATAAAAAAGAGATTAAAAACATGTTTTTAAATAATAAACAAACCTGACAACTGTTCTTAAAAGAGCTGCCCGACCTTCATTGTGAAAGCAAATTATAATTGTTGTAGTTGGTAAGTTTTTGTCATAACTCTTCTTTCTACATCTAAAAGAAAAAATGTTGTAATTTGATACTTCTTTGTCTTTAGCGACTTGTGCTGAGGGCTAAGTGGGGAAACTGAGCACTAGGTGGGGAAAATCTCACATAAAACTAAAATTTTTGCTGATTAAACACTTTCCTATTGGTTACTTAGTTATTTCAGTTATTTTATGTTTTAAGTTCAATGAATACATTAAGTCCAATTAAGTCTTAATTAAGTCCAATGAATATTTAGTGGGTTAAAATTAAGATGTAATACAATGCTAAAACCTAAATATATGGTTCAAATTCTGTTCAATATATATTAATACTCTAGATGATCGCAGATAATATCAAAGACCATATATTATATACAACCCTCAGAATTAGGAAAAATAAGGTCTGCAATAATTTGCCAACCTTAATCTTTTCGAGGCTGACATCAGGTCGTCAGAAAATTGGTACAACGGTCTTACCATAAAACATAGAAATGAGGTTGGCAATCTTTTGCCACCTTCAAACACTTTAAGGTCGGCAGTTAGGTCAGCATTGCTGAATGCCGACCTTAATTCCGAAGGTTTTATATATAAATATATATAATCTAGCAGATAATGGTAGATATCATATTTAAATAATATATGTTATACTAAAATAATCATCCAGATAATTGTAGATAATATTAATAATGCTTTATTATTATTTTATGATGTAACAAATAACTTTATCGAGTTTTATTAAAAAACTGTAACAAACTCGTTTTGATTTTTTATTAGGTTTTTTGTCAAAATTAATAAATAACCTTAATTAAATAAACCTTAATTAATAAATAAACAACTGCATTACAAAATATTTTGAACAATTTTAAACCATTAACAAAATCATAAATACAAGATTGCTAATATGGAAAAAAAGACATAAAAATAGTTTCAAAAAAAAGTTTAATAAAGGTAAACAATATTTAGTAACGATGTGAATTAAATTCTATTATATAATTCTATATTTAATCTACTATAGCATATTTATGTAAGCATTTGCTTACTTTTTTTGCTTATCTTAATTAATACAGCTTTTTTAGAAAAAGGAAAAAACAAAGAATAATGAATGAAAAGATTGCTTTTTATGTCAAACCTACAGTTGATGTAGTAACACTCCCCTGCGAGCCAGGCTATTTGTCAGTTGATGTATGTACTGAAGTCCCCGGCAGCAGGCTAATTCAGTATGACGTCACAGCAGTATAAGATATTACTGCTTTTTTTTTTGTGCAAAAAAACATTTCTTTTGTGTAATTATAATTTATGCCGTGGTGGTAATAAACTTCTCCTCAAAATCATGTTTATTATTATCAGTATTGCAAAAAAGCTCAGCACCAATACCTAGTTTACCCCCTCAGATAAACATCATCACCATTTATGCTTTACCTGGCGACTTACAATCTGCTCCATACTGTAATAAAAAGGACTTTACTACAAACAGCCAAAACCCTAACTTCACCCAAATTCCTAAAGCACTAATATTTTTGATAAAATATCATGAACAGTGAGAGAACTCATTACCAAATAATATAACAAAGTTTTAAAAATAAATAAATAAGAATAAATAGAACTTCACTACAAACAGCCAAAACCCTAACTTCACCCAAATTCCTAAAGCACTAACATTTTTGATAAAATATCATAAACAGTGAGAGAACTCATAACCAAATAATATAACAAAGTTTTAAAAATAAATAAATACGATAATATAGAATAAAATATAAACGGAAATTTAAAAAAAATAATAAAATAAAATATAATATTAGATAATAAAAGTTATTATATTCTAATAGAAAACCACGAAATACTTAACTACACCACCAATTTAAGAAAAAAAAACTTTATTATAAACACAACAAGTAGCTAAGTTGGTACTTTTTTTTTTGTTTTGCTAATTCACCTCCCTAAGGCCTAGAATGCCACTACAGATGAGGAGGCTACTAACTGTGGTTACAACCCTCTCTCAACTCTACAACTCCGAAACACAAACTTTGACAGACAAGGCCGCTGCGCGGAGAAACAAGTTGAGCGCGGTACTACCAGGGACATGGTGAGGATCAAACTCGGTATCTCTCATTTACAAAGCAAGCACTCTACCACTACACAGGCCTTGTTAAGAAGCGCTACGCAGCTCGCATTTTGCTTGCGAAAAGGCGATTTGCCTACGCGTTCAGCAGTTTTGCGCTACGCAAAAACTTATATCTTTTAGAATATTTAAATTATCTTTTGATTATCGTTAACGTGACGTTTATTCAGAAGAAATAAAGTCGTAAGTAAAAGCATTTAACCGCAATTGTAAAATAATAGATTTTTTTGTTAAAGAAACAGTTTGTTTCATTTTTTTTTTTGTTATTAAAAATTAGTTAAAAAAACAAAGTGTTTTAAGTTTTATCTTAAGGAACTAAATATATAAATTCCTTTTAAATATAAAAATTATTTTTAGTCATAATAAGTTTAAAAAATGCACGAATTATTTTGATGTAAATATTTTATTATTAAGATATTTTGTTTATTGTTAATTCAATAACGTAAAGTTTTAATGACGTTCATTTAATTTATGAAAATAAATTATGATCACGAATATGTTATCGGCAACTGATAAATAACAAAAAAAACTTTATTGTTTAAAAACATTATTAAAAAGAGTTCACAAATTAAATAAGAAAAAATGTATTAACAGTTAATAAAATAACCAAAAACCAAATATAAAATCATAAGAAAATAAACAAACATTTTACGTTTCATGAAAAAAATATTTTTTTCAAAATAAAATTTAGTTCATATTTGAAAAAAATAATAAAAAGTATAATAAAGATTTTTTTAATAAGAACTTAGATTTTATTTGTAACTTTTGTTATAGTGAGAAAAAAACAAACTGTTTGTATGATTTTTAACGCGTTAATAAAATAACTTTAATTACAATGCGGTACTTGAAAAGACGCTAGTGACGCAATATAACTTCTAACGATGCAAAATATATTTGCTGAGTTGAGTTACTTAGAAATGCGCTACGCGTTTTCGCTACGCAGCGAAATCTCGTAACAAGGCCTGACTACACCACTAACACATTTCCATTTTCACTCATTGGACAAATAAACCCAAGCCAAGATATAGAAATATATATAAGTTTGAAAAAACAACAAAATGATACAAAGATTACAAAAACCATAATGCTGTCATAAGAAATCAATTTGTCCAGTTAACATATGGAATTGACGGTCAATTTTTTTTTTGAACGATAAAAATTTTTTTATTTGAATTTTTAACTTAGTATTAGCTCTTCATGACTGAACTTTATAAACACAAGTTACTTAATGCTTGAAAATTAACCAATTCATATTCCTTTTAACATAATATTTTTAAATAAAATCAATGAATTTTTAAAATGAAAACTTTCTGCTAATGTTAATAGTTTTAAAATATTTCATTTAATTAAAAAAGGAAGTTTGATAAATTCCAAAAAATTTATCGCTGAACTGTTTTTTTTAAATATCCAAAGAATTTTTAAAAAATATTTAAAAAAAGTCAACTGAACACTTAATACTAGAAGAAATCGTTATATAAAATGCTTCTATAATATTAATTCTATAATATTAATGTTACATAAATCTAAGTTTTTATTAAAAATGTATTTTTAAATACATGTTTATAGAATTTCTATTGTTTTTCTTTTCAACAAGTGTTTTTAACTCCGATCATACTTATGTTATAAATGAAAGTGTTGATTGTCTCATTTTAGTCGCCACCATTTTGATGGGTTAACGTTAAATGATTCTATTACAATTCAATAATAGAAAGAAAAAAAATCTAACACGCAATTGAGAACTTTAAATTTATTTACAAATAATTCATTAATTGCAATGACTTCCAAAATGGTAGGAAAAGCTAGGAAAAAAATTAATGAAAACATTGAATGAAAAAAAAAACAAAGTATAGTTGGAAGAGAGAAATCTTAGTTTAATACAAAAATTGCAAATAATAGAATAAGAACTTCAATCCTTAAATTTAATGACATTAAAGAAGACAAAACGATTTCTCATTAGATATTTCTACTTATCAAAATCATTTTAAAATATGTTTATGTTAACATTAATGTTAATAATAATGTTATTAACTCCCTGCACAAATACTATTTAAATTGGTTACTTAATACTAAAAAGTCAATTGTTTTAAGAAACACTATAAAAATTACTAACGTTAAATAAAACAAGATTTTACTAAAAATATATATTTTTAAAAGGTTTATATTACAGAAAAAAAAGGCACAATTTGTAATGATAAATTTCTCTTTAAATCGTTCATTGCAACTTGCAGAAAAAAGCTTATGAGAAAATAGATAATAAGATTTAAAGAAGAAAAAAAAGATGACTAAGTACAGTTGAAAGAAAAATTGTCTTAGTTAAATACAGAAATTATTATATATCATTATTAAAATTTTGCCATATGGAGTAAACCATCAATAAAAACAGAATGAAATTTAAAAACATTTACCCAGGATCACGGACATCAGGAACAACCCTATCCCATGGTAATAACTCACTGGCTTCTTGATTATATGCATTACGTTGATTTTTATCCTCACCAGGTTTTAATGCACCTCTCAATTGATAACCTTTCCAATCAAATTTAGCTAAACTTCGTTGATCAATTTGTTCATTGTCTCTAAATTTTGGATCTTTTACTATATTAGCTATATTAATATCCCTTTCTATTCTATCTTTTTCTCTACTTAGTTTAGCATTGTCAATATGTTTATTTCTCTCTTCAACAGATATTTCTCCTTTCTCATTTTCATATTTGTTACTTACAAAAAAATATAACATTCCTCCAATCCATACCAAAAATAATAAAGCAATGCATATTCGATTCCTGCGAAACTTCATGTTTTTTATCTATAATTTAAACCATTTTCATTTAATTTAACTTGACTTGGGTTACTCTGCTACTCTTTGTGCCAGTTGATGATCCTTGTCAGTGATTACTAAAATTAATTAAATTTGTGTATATTATTATAATATATAAAAATATATATATATATATATATATATATATATATATATATATATATATATATATATATATATATATATATATATATATATATACAAAAATTAGTACAAAATCACTTATCAATTTTTTTTATTATTTTGCATTGTGTTTTGTTAGTAATGCATTTCTGATGAGTCTTAATTTAAGATAAAAAAAAATTGATATGTGATTTTCTATTAACTTGTTATTGCAATGTTCTTTTAATAACATTGAGCACTATTTTGCAGAATACATTTTAAGTTGTTTTTATTTGCAACAAAATTGCCACCAGTAGCTTTTCATATAAAGATTTAAAAAACAATTTCAATATCTATTTTTAGTTAGCTAAGAGGGCTGTCCTGAGTCTTAAATTTAGTTAATAAAACTAATGTTTCATTTTTCTTTACAGCTTTTCTATTTAAAAAAAATGTATATTTCTTTATTCAAACGTGATGACAATTTTTTCACATACTGTATATATATATATATATATATATATATATACATATACATATATATATATAAATAACGTATATTATATATATGACATATATATTATATATATATGATATATATATTATATATATATGATATATATATATGTTATATACAGGGCTCGAAATAAGGAACTTTTTTCAACCAGACAATTTGTCCAGTAAAGATTCAAATTTGCTGGACATGTCCAATAAAAATTAAAGAAGTGCAATCGAGCGCCATTCCTGAACACGCTTAAAATATTTTGTTTTTATAACTTGACCATGCAATTTGTTTTGACAACTCTAGGTGTTTCAAAATGCGCTGAAAATAAAAAGAAAATTTGTAAGATAGATTATCTATCAAAACAAAAATTTTAAAGAAAAAAACTCAAAAATCTAAAATTTGAAAAGGAAAATATATTTATATTATGCTTTTTAAAAATTACTATATTATGCGAAATGCATTGTAAACTATTAAATACATAAATTATTATGTAAATGTAAATAAATTAAATACATAAATAATGTAACTAAATATATAATTAAATATGTAATAAAATGTACAAAAAAAATACAATATTAAATAATAAACACATTTTATTTAAATTATCAAAGTATATTACATGTAATTACGTTTATATAAATATGTATTTTTTTATAAATCTTTTTAAACTTTTTCTAGGATTAATTTTATAACAGCGAAATTTTTTAGTGCAAAAACAAACGTCAGGTAACAACTCAAATTTAATAGTGTAATAAAAAACACTGGTTTTTATAAGCATTAAAGTAACTATTACGTTAAAATTTTTATAAAATAAATTTGAAATTTATAAAAACCATCTGACAAAAAAAAAAAAAAAAACTGTAAATTTAAATTAATAACTCATTGCAACGTTTTAATGTAAATGATAAAAACCGGGCTACTTAATTAAAAAAAATCTAATGCTTTGGCGTCTTTTAAAAAATGAATTAACTCAAAAAACGACGTATTTTATTAACATAGCTGCGTGTTCATCTTCAATTTTGTTTTGTATAATATAAATGCAAATATTATGTAAGGATAATAATCACAAATATTGCAGTGACTCAGTTATAAGTAATAGTGGTTCCAAAACCTCCTGAGATAGGTAGAAGAAATTTACTACCTATTTAATTATATTAACTATCTAATTATATTATTTCTACCTATAACATAAATGATATAAATGTTTTTGATTAAATTGAACTAACAAATAAATATGGAATTATTACACTTAAAATTATATTGATAAAATATAAAATTATTTAACTGATAAAAAATAAAATTGTTACACTCTAAATTATTGCATAACTATTTTTATATGTAATTAACTATATTTTATATATTAATCACCTTAATATTTCTATACTTTTATTGTGGAATTTTAAATTGTTGTAATAATTCTTAAAATGCCTGCATTCTATTACAATAAGAATTAATAAGCAATATTTTTAATGAATAAACAGATAGTTCATGCAAAAACCAAAAGCTCTCATAAGAAGCTGCTTAGAGAAACAGCTTGCATGGCTCGCCATGTTCATTTTAACAGAGCTTTTCTCCACTCTCGCGTTTATTTACTCCCGCCGAGACATCGAAAAGCAAAAAATCAAAAAATTTATTTTGATTTTTGCTTTTTGTTCGAAGGAGGTAATGATTCTTTGAATTAATAATATAATGAATATATTGCATTTATTGTGTATAATATATATATATATATATATATATATATATATATATATATATATATATATATATATATATATATATATATATATATATATATATACAATATCGGACAAAACAAGTGCAACTAAATAATGCTAATTTAGTTTCTTTATATAAAAGTGCTGCATTTTTTCAATTTAGAGAAATAACTATGTAACTGTTTAGAAACAAAGTTCTTCAAGTTTAATTCATCACAAAGTTCATTATTTGTACACGAAAATTAATAAATTAATCAAAAGTATTAAAAAAAGTTGATTTCCTTCTGGACAAAACAAGTGCAACTCGACAAAATGTTGACCAAGCTGTATTTCGCTATCAATATTTCGTGGCGAATCCTTTGTTGTTGATCACAGCCTTGCATCTTCGAGGCATAGATTCGATCAGGTGATCAATGAAACTTTGTGGAATTGCTGCCCAGGCCTTTTGGATTTGTTCAAACAGTTGATCCTTATTACGAACACCTTCACAATTAATTCTGCGGTTGACAATCTCCCACAGGTTCTCGATAGGGTTGAGATCCGGAGATTAAGGCGGCCAATCCATCACCGATAAGTGGTTGTCTTGAAACCACTGCTTGACTACTTTTGCAGTGTGTTTCGGATCGTTGTCTTGCTGAAAAACCCATTTTATTGGCACATTCCATTCAGCATGAGGTAACATAACATCTTTCAGGATATTTTTATACATGAAACGGTCCATTATTCCATCGTTTCGATGTATTGTACCTAGACTGTTAGCAGAAAAACACCCCCAGACCATTACATTGCCTCCACCATGCTTCACGGTCTTATGGCAGTAACGTAAATCAAGGCGTATCCCGACCGGTCGACGTACACGGCAAATGCCATCGCTCCCAATGATGTTGAACTTCGATTCATCACTGAACAGGACAGTTCGCCATTTCTGCACATTCCAGTCAATATGAGATTTAGCAAACAGGAGTCTTTTCTTCTGGTTTTTTAGTGAAATCAGCGGTTTCTTTGCAGGGCGTTGAGAAAACAATCCGGTTTCAACAGCACGTCGTCTGATTGTTCGGTCCGATACAGGCAACTCTAACTGCTTTTGTATCTCGACTGATAAAAACTAGTTTTTATATACTTCCTATTTGTATTAATTTCTAACGTCAGGTGTAACGTTAGGTGTTACAATGTTAACCAATCAATACACTAACAAAATAAATTACAAACATTTTTATTGTGGGCAAAAAAACTGACCTAGCAATGGTAAAATTAAATATGATCAGGCAAGAGTATATATATATATATATATATATATATGTATGTATATATATATATATATATATATATATATATATATATATATATATATATATATATATATATATGCATATATATATATATGTATGTATGTATATATATATGTATGTATATATATATGTATGTGTGTATATATATATATATATATATATATATATATATATATATATATATATATATATATATATATATATATATATATATATATATATATATATATATATATATATATATATATATATATATTAGGGGTAGTCAATTTGAGGAAATTTGCAAATCCATAATACCATACACTCTAGA